>NW_023478200.1:0-2640 GCF_013731165.1 Rhagoletis pomonella | reverse complement strand
CAGCAATGAGGCGAGGCACGAGAAGTTTGGCTCGCTCGCCAAACGAGTGAGCGCTGCTTGTTTGCTCGCGCTCCTATTAAATGAGCGAGGCTGTTGGGTGTTGCTTCGCTCGCAGTGCGAGGCGAGTAGCTGTCTGCATACTCACTCTGCTAGGAAAGACGAGTGAGCGACGAGCGAGCGCTCCGAGTGTACTATACAATACATGCATTTTTGTGCATAAAAATGTGGGAATGTATGTCAATAGATTATGTACGAAAGTATGTTAATAATTGCATGTACATATGCATATATATATGTGAAGTATTATATTAGGGCAGCATTTAAAACAACAAATAAAATTGATTACATACATAAGCATAGATTATGGAATGAATTATTTTTTAGAGTTATATTCATACATGTGTACACACATAACATGCATATTTATATATGTTTGTATGTACGTATTTATGTATATATGCATTTATATATGTCTGTACATATGCATGTATTTTGTCTTTACAGAGAAAAGTAAGTAACGAAGATATTATAATCGTTTGTGCCGCAGAAACAAAAAACAAGTAAGCACTTGCTAACACTAGTTTTCTACTTGTAGCAGTTATGCTGTATACCTGAATGAAATATAATCCTTGGAGAAAAAATTTATTTGTGGCCTGTTGTTCAAGGACATATGTACATATGTATGTATGTATGTATGGATATGTATTTGCGTAAACAAAGAATAGAGGCCGGTTCACATACAACTTTGGCGTTGCGTTGGCGTTGCGTTGGCGTTGAATTTCAAAGCAGCCGTCCACATAACCAAAATTTGGCAACGCTAAGGCCAACACAAAGCGCGTGCGTCGGTCGCCAGCTGTTGCAAATAAATAAAATTATATGAAATGTTTTTTCCTTTTAATCAAATGAGGGCAAGAAATATAATTTTTCATGCAATTATTGATATGAAGTATTAATTTATCTTTCGTTAATATGTTAATTTAGTGGCCAAAGTAGTATCTGCCAAGCTGCGTTCTATCAAACCAACGCTAACTACACAGTCAAAGCGAAAGTTCTATATGGACCAGCCTTAATTATCAAATACTGTTTAACACCCCAAATAGTAGTTTGTATTATTCTACATACACACATATGTATGGGGACTAAACCAGGATTATCAATTTGAAAATGTTAATGTCCTACTCATTTATGAAATAAAAGACAAAAATGATTTTTATAAATATTATATTCTCATTTATACATATGTAACATAGTTACTTAGCCGAATTACTTAGTTTCTAATTTATTTAATTGTTTAAATGTGCACATATTATAAGTTTAGTCTATATATGATACTTTGTCTAGAATATCATTATTTAATTTAACTATTAATAAATTGTTTAAAGTTTCTTTCGAGAGTCGTGTTCGCAATTTCGTTAAAATTGTGCTTAGAGCACTAAATGCCCTTTCAACTGAAACTTGTGTTGAAGGAACAGCGAGTACGACTTGTACTAACTGTCCAATGTCGTTATCATTTATAGAACGAGCTTTCCAATATTCAAGGATATCAGCTTTAAATGGGACCCTTTGCGTATAAGCAAGATTTTCTAATTTTTGCTTTAAATTTATTTGTAATGTGACTGCTGCGTTACTGCTTAGTAATCTGTCAAGTTGGTTATTCAATCTGAAAAAAGGTCTGCTCTGGCTTGTTGTTAGTGCTTCAATTTCACCCGCTTCATCGTTGTTGGGTGGATTTCCAGCTAATTCTTGAATAGCTTCGAATGTATTAAGAAGGTGTTCCTGAAAATAATGAATAAAATGCAAAGTATGTAGCTAATATTGTCCTTCGCATATACATACATATGTACATAGGCATAGTAATATTAATATGAATCTTAAATATACATGTTTTTAGCGCACTTACTACTGCTTTGTATTTTTGAGTTTGGTTCAAATATGGCGAATGTAAAAAATTGAACCTAGGGTCGACATAAATCGCTGATAAAAATGCTTCATTTTGTAAAAGCACGGCTTTCCTCTGTGTTACCGTTCTTAGTAAAGTCGAAGCGTAATCGTATTGGCTTGAAATTAGTTCTTGTAGTTCCAGTTCGCAAGTTAGCCAGTCTCTATAAAAATCCCCAATAACATACTGTTCTGCTTGCAATTTAGTAGTACAATCCACAAGTGGTTTGAATGTCTGTAAAAATGCGTTGACAAAGCCCCAGTCAACATCTGGCATATTTGTGTCATTTTCCTCAATATAGCTCTTTACGTTAAGTAAGGAATTAAGCATCATATATGTTGAGTTCCAACGTGTTGCATTATCCAATATCGGCACGTTGCTCGTACCGCGGAGAATGCATCTGAGAGATTTAACGGCTTTTCTACAGCTTTCAATGTTAGTTTGCATTGTTTTAATGACATCGTATGCTGCTAACTGGAGGGTGTGTGCTGCACATCTAACCACAGCCATAATTGATTTGAGGGTATTGTGCACTTCATCATACCCATCATCATCTACGTCATTGGAATCGGAGTCATCATTTGGATTGTTCTGAGGGAAGAAATTTTTTTATCAGTATTAATTATATGTATATTAAGTCTTTTTAATGATTCCTAAACTCTAAATTTCTAAGGACTTCTAAACATGTCTTACCTGAACTT
>NW_023478199.1:0-2641 GCF_013731165.1 Rhagoletis pomonella | reverse complement strand
TATTTAGGTTTCTTTACTTTTATTTTAATTTCTGTATTTATCCCTTTATTCTTCTCCATACTCAAAATTATCTTCATCCTTGTTTGAGGCTAATCTATTCATGTACATACATACATACATCTTATTCCTAAACTGCTGCTTAGCACGTTTCTTTAATTCACTATCAATATTAAAGCATACATTTAAGAGGCATTTCCGCCCCAACCATGTACATGTATGGCATTGGTATTGGTGTGACTTTTGAATTGATTTTTTCGCTCTATTTTAAACTAATTTGAAATTTTAAAAATTGCCTGCACATCAGCATCAAAATACCTTTCTAATGATATATAATTGTTTATACCTTAGAAGTACAGTTTAGCCGTAAAAGGGGTGTAAAGGAAACATGATTGCCTATTTATATAATTGATAAGATGGTGAATATGTAGATGAAGAAAATAATGAAGATAACGATCTGGTAAAAGATAAAACTGAAGAATGACATGTTATGTTGCGTTGTGTTGTGTTGCGTTGTTATGTTATAATCTGTTATATGATATGTTGTTATGTGATACGTTGTTTTGTGTTGTGTTGTGTTGTGTTGTGCTGTATTGTATTGTCGTGTATTGTATTTTTTTAATTTTTTTGTAATATGTTGAGTTGTGTTGTATTTTGTTGTGGTGTGTTATGTTGCGTTATGTTATGTTATATTCTGTTATGTTGTTCAACGCATTTAACCTCTTCACTTCACTTCAATTAACTCAAGGTGAGTTCTTGTTAGGTTAGATTATTTCAAACGCTCATTTGGTGATGAAGTGCAAACATCTGCTTAACGTGCCTTAGTTTAGTTTAGTTACTTATACTATCCTGGATTCGGTGAGTGTTTGCTGATCATATTGAAATGATAGTGTAAAGTTTCCTTTTTTTTGCTTTTGGATAAAAACATGTTTATATTTACTTATAAACGCATATGCAGTTTTGAGCTATAATAATTTGAATATTTATTTTTCGCTTTCGATTTGCATTATTACGTTTTATTTGATACAGACTTTTTGCACACACTATTGGGGATCAATTATAATTTTCTCATAAATAGTGAAGTACAAATTAAAAATTATAACAAAAATTTCTCAAATGAAAACTCTTCGAATAAAAAAATTATGTGCTGAAAAATTTTTTCACTTCTCGATTACAAAGAACGGAATTTGACCCTGTTGTTTTAATTTCATACAAAAATACATATCGAGATCCACGAAATTTCCATATACACATTTCAAAAATATCGATTGACATATTTCTCCTACCAAAACAAAAAGTAAATTCATCCATATACCAAATGTGGGACAAAAGTCGAAAATTGTTCGCCATTCAAATGTCATCAATACTTGCTTTACGTTGCGCAGCTTGCCGCAAGCGTGTAATAAATCTTTGTGTGTGTGGTTGCGACATTTACGCAAAAACCGCAAAAAGGCGGCCTAACGATAGCGAAAGACAAAGTGTTTGATGACCGTCAGTTGGTTGCTGATGATGATGGTAGCTGCTATGTACATATGTATGTATGTATGGATATGTATGCACGTATACACAGATAAGGGTGAGTCTATGTATGTATGCACATATATGTATGTTTGTATGCATATATAAGTTTTAATGCCTATACTTAACCCTATGGAAAACAGATGTCCTTCCCAGTCACACAAGACATACAACAAACAAAGGCTTCCTCATCGATTGTCACTGCGTATGAGTAACAATCTGGGCAATCATCTACTTATAGTTGATACAACACATAATGCCTTACTTGTTTCCGTTAAGTTTGGCAGCAGGCAGCGCTTGTTTTTGCTTCGAAATTATATTTACTTTAGCAAGAAAGAGGAAACTCTTTTGGCAGGCGAGATATACAACCGAATGTGTGTGTGTGTGTGTCCATAGTGGCTTTGCTCATCTTTTTGTTTTGTGTCATCAGTGTTGCTTAGTAGGCGTCACTGACCGAAAACTTTTACGATGTTGTAATCGAAAAAGTTATTTCTTTGCTTATGCTGCTGACGCTCAACGACCCATTCATTGGACATTTTATGTACGGCTATGAGTTAACACATTTTTAAACATGTGTGTAACGTAACAAAAATGAGTTTGGGGAGGAGGGTCCATCAGATTCAGCACCATCAATAAGGATGTTGTTATTGCATTATTGAAGTGAAACTTCTTTAGCGGCGGTTGGTTGGTTGGGAGTAAATTGGCAAATTCAACGGAAATTGCACACGGAAATGGTGCAACGGAAGTGACGCGACGGAAATAGTGCAACGGAAATGGTTGGGGCTGAAACAGGTGTTTCTTGAGTGTATGCACATGGTATTAATTTAACAAAAACCTGCTAATAAAAGGTTAAAGAATAACACTTAGAAAAATACCAATACAAGAATGAAAGTAAAGGTGAGTACGTACATCGATAAAGAAAAGGATAAAGGCAAAGGTAAAAATAAAAAGAACAACAAATATGCGTAAAGATAAAGGCAAATACAAAGACCAAGGTAAATTTAAACACTTTACTTATATATATAAGGGCAAAGGTGAAGGGGAATATGAAGACGAAGAAAATGGTAAACATAAAGCTAAAAACAAAGATGAGGATGGGGATAGCGATAAAAGTAAAGACGAAGAT
>NW_023478198.1:0-2641 GCF_013731165.1 Rhagoletis pomonella | reverse complement strand
AGTTTTGAAAGGAAGCTGTGACTTAATAATTGGGCTCGCGAAATTGGTCACTCAGAGCCAATAGTACGAAGTACCAGTACAGCGGTCCTACGGAAAAATGTTTGCCTGATGGCTCAGTAGATCGAAATACTCCTGAGCTCATTTTCTTAAGCAAAGACGATAGGAGAGTGTTTTCGAGAACCAATGGTCTGCTCTTGGGCAGGTGGACTTCAGGTTGGTTCAGCAGGCTATGTTAGAAGGAGCTGTTGTCGAGAGCTCGGTCCCGGTCTTTTGGCGAAAACTGACAACCACCACAGAGAAACAGTCCACCCCATCCACGAAGAGAAATTTGTTTGCCTGAAACTGCTTAATTAATTATACTACTGAATGCATATCGATGTTCATGCTGGACTCATTAATTATGGATAAATTCCTCAATTCCTCCAACACCAAAAACGCGTCCCTTTTAATTTATTTTGAAATCGATACAACTGCGTTTAAATCGGAGTAGATTGTTTGATGTCAAAGGTATTTGTTTCTCAATAGTACAGTCAATCTGGCTCTGTTTTTAAGATGTTGCTGGAAAAATTCCGCGTTTTACGCATTCAACTTTTTTTTTAGATTGGTAACCGACTCAAAAATCACGATTTCATTTTTAAAATAATCATAATAAAAAGGTGGGCATGGACACTTCACTTTTATCAAAATTGGTCTACATTTGTCCATTTGTGCATCAATTCTAGTAGCATCGATGCGGTAATTTTCAATACATAGTTTTTAATTGATTAAACAATTTTCCTGTAAAATTTAGAAATAGAAAATTTAGTTATTTTGCGGAGTTTTCCCGACTTTAGTGTTATTTTGATAGCACTACAACACATTTTCTCCGGAGTTTTGTGCCACATATAGTGAACAGTCAACAGCCAAGTTATCTGCACTATCAACTAATGTATATATTTAGCTAATAAGACCTCCGAAATCACTGGTAGCATGAGTTTTGCCCATCTAATATTAGATTGAAATATTAACCACGTTTCTGGCGGAGACTTCGATGGCCGAAGGTGGAAATTCAGTACCGCCCGGGAATACCTGGTCTGAACCGTCTTTATACAAATGGTCAGATACCCTCATTAACAGGTACTCCCGATTGACCTGCCTGCCAGCACAGAACCGTATTAGGCTCCCATTCAATTCTCTCATGAAAATGAGTTTCAAAGCTGAAGCAAAAGTTGATACTAGTGACGTGATGGTCCCAGCTTTTCTGCTCCAAATAAACTCTGTCTAAAATGTTGACAGGACGCTTATTAATTATTCGCCGTCTATAAGTCGCAGACCTTTGCAAAACTTCATAATAACCACGCAAATGTCCAGCTGACAAGTTTTTCTTACTCTTTATTCTTACATATTGGCGCTACCAAAATACTGCTGTAATACCACAAACGAACCAATCAAGTGTGTTCAGATGTTGCCAAATAAGCCAGACACTTCTAACCCATAACCCCCACAATGCTTAACGTTGGTATGTATTAGAGTGCAAGAGTCCTTATTTCGAACTAATAAAAAATATCCACTCATTTTAACTTATATCTGAGTTCATAACACAGCGCCATCTCTTGTCAAATGTTTTGCGGACAAATGTGGTGAATATCTTGTCATTTTTTTCTTTTGTTGCGTTTACGCTGCTCTTTGGTCAATCTCGCTCTCTAAGAGTGCACATACTTTTTCTCTCTCAATCTCTCTATATCATATCTTTGTTTTTCCCTCTCTCAATTTCAGCCTTTCGCTTTAATTCTGCTCTCTCGGCGCAAGTATTTTTTTGCTCACCCAATACAAGGCACAGCCTCCTGAAAGTATGCTATAGTAATTGTTGTGATGGAAAGAGCGCAGAGATGCACACAAGTGTTGAGTTCACACAAATTGTGGTCGCATACGAGCTAATACACAAAGCAAAAGAGTAATAGCAGAAGTAAGCAGTGCTAGGTATTTTTAGCATGCTATGTCACATTCCCACACAATTTCTCGGTGGAAAAGTCAACGAATTACAATAAAATAGATAGTTTTACAGGCGGTTTAACTCAAACGATAGCGGGGATGAATCTGTATCCTTTTTAAAAAATTATTCCACTTAACAGCTAAATGCTGATAAACAAGTACAAAAAATAATCAAAGCAAATAATTTCTTAAACAAAAGATTTAAACGAATGCGAAATTCGAAAATACTAATGCAGTAAATACTAACTGAGTTGCATGCGCTAAAGTTTATTTAAAATGTATTAAAATTACCGTAGGGGTTGAAGGAAAGACGACAGCAGAAAATAGGTCAGTGGCACAGAAAAATAATCGCTTGGCAGCTTTGGACGCGACCACTGACATATTAACACACTTACATACGCACAGTATCACCATCAGTATAACTGTGTTCACCACATACATACGTACATAAAAGGATGTATGTGCATACGTAAATATGTTTATAAATTGTATTTCGCATATTTTGTTGTTTATCTGTTGTTGACACTGACGACAGTAGCAAAGCAGCCGGCTGCCCTGGCACACAAGTGGTAGCAGCAGGAGCAGCGGGCACAATCTTAACGGTATTCGTTGTGTTGTTTGCTGTAAATTGCTACGCATACTTTCAGGCGCAAGAGCTTGCTTCTCTTCG
>NW_023478197.1:0-2641 GCF_013731165.1 Rhagoletis pomonella | reverse complement strand
AATAACACTTAGTAAATTTAATTTTACTGTCATTCGAAAATAAGCTTATTAATTTTTCTTGAACAATATTGTATAGATTATTAGGTAACTCTGAATGAATTCCTATTGTTCCTTTCTTTACATATTTTCTAAATAGATCCGTAAGGTAAGTATTCTTGTGTAAATCTGCTTGGGCTATATAAACTATTTGGTATTTGTTGTATAGTATTTCGCTTTCAACTGTTTTATTTTTCACTAGCCGTATTTGAGTTGAATACTTGTTTACTATTGATTCAGAGATAAGGAAATGATTATTTAAATTTTCGGATGCTGAATGCACCGTTTCTATCGAATTCTTAAACAAAGACTTAATGTCATAGTTTTCTTCGTTTTCTACTGAATCAATATCTTTTTGTCGACTTAGAAAGTCAGCGACATTATTTTCCTTGCCTTTGATGTATTCAACTTCAAATTCGTATTCGCTAAGCAATGTTTTCCACCTTAAAATGCGGGCGCTTGGATCGTTCATGGAATACAGCCGTTTCAAGGGTTGATGATCAGTTTGTATGACAAATGCGCGTCCGAATAAATAAGGTCTGAAGTTCCGCACCGCCCATACTATTGCTAACAGCTCTTTTTCCAGCGTATGGTAACGCTTTTCGGATCCATTTAATGTGCGACTAGCGAAGCAAATTGGCTTGTTATTTTGACTTAAGACAGCGCCTATCGCGACATTACTGGCATCTGTTGTCACAGCAAATTTTTTTAAAAAATCTGGGAATGCTAGTAGCGGGGGTGATGTCATTATAAGTTTTAACTTGTCAAACGCCCCGATATATTCTTTGTCCCTTAGATTAATTTTTTCATTTTTCCTCAAATATTTGATTATGGGGGCAGCTATCACAGAATAATTTCTAATAAGCTTCCGGTAGTATCCCGTCAGTCCAAGGAAGGATTGAATTTCTTTTACAGTCCGCGGTAATTTTATTTTTTGTATGGCCTGTATTTTTTCGGGGTTTTGTTTGATTCCCTCGGGTGTAATAATATGCCCAAGAAATTCTGTGTGCTTTGATAGGAATTTGCATTTATCGTACTGTATTTTTAAATTGTTTTCGGACAAGCGATTAAATATCTTAGTTAGACTCTCAAAATGCTCAGTGATAGATGTAGAAAATATTAGTATGTCATCCATATAAATTATGCATATTTTATTAATATAATCACTCAAGATCGTATTCATCATGCGCTGGAAGGTAGCAGGTGCGTTTTTTAATCCAAATGGCATGCGCGTAAATTCGTAATGTCCATTTGGTCCAGAAAAGGCTGTTTTTTTCTATGTCACTTTCGTCCATCAAAATTTGGTGAAATCCTTTTGCAAGGTCAATTGTGGAGAAATATTGTGCTCGCCCTAGCTTTTCAAAGAGTGACTCTATATTTGGCAATGGAAATTTGCCGTCAATAGTAAGGGTATTTAATTTTCTATAATCTATTACCCGACGCCATTTCTTTTTGTTACCACAACTCGATTTTTTCTCCACGATCCACAAGGGGGGAGTTGTAAGGAGATTTGCTTGGCCTAATTATACCGTTATCTAACATACACTTCAGCTGGGAATTTATTTCTTCTTCCAGTGCATATGGATATCGATAGTTTCTACTGTATATAGGAGCATGAGGCTTCGTTATGATTTGTTGTTTAACAGATTCTAAAGCAGGTAGGTGTTGGCCTTCTTGGAAAAACATGTTTTTGTATTTTAATATATATAATTTTAATAGCCGTCGTTCTTCGGTATTCAAATCAGTGCTAATTAATGTATCTATCTTGAAATTGCTTTTATCTAATGAATAGTTGTCAGGATATGTGTCAGTTTGAGAACAAAAGGCATAAAATTTATCGTTATTAGAAACATAACTTGCAACTTTATTATTAGCAAACGGAATTAACTTGTTGTTGACATGTACTAGTTGTTGTGAAAAGTCAATTAGAAAGTTTAGGGGGGAAGAATATTTAGTCCGAGTATGCAATGGGATGGCTTGTTTTTTAAATTTAATAGTTTAATAGACATTGTTTCGTTTTCCCTCTCAAATTCCGCAGGAGTATTTACAATGACTTCTTCTGATATGAGTTCGGATGCAAAAAGTGTTTTTATAAGGATTGGTTTTTCTAATGCTCTACGGCCACGAAAATTTCCAAACATTTTAATGTCGTGGTAGCCGATCCGGTATCGACTAGACATCTTATTGCAATACCTTCGACTGTTAAATCTATCAGGGGTAAGTCGGTCGATGTGGAGAAAGCTGAAAATTTTCGATGTTGTCTACTTCCATTGGAACAACATGGGACTGCCTATTGTATCTTACATTGTTAGAAAACCTTCCAGAATCGTTTGCATATCTGAAGTTTCTCTGACGACTCGATCCACCCCGAACATTCCCACTGGCATTGTCTCTGCCATAGTTATTTCTGTTATTATTTTTACTAAAGTCGCTGTTAATATTTTCATAAAAGTTTTTATTTTAAAAATTTCTGTGATAGTTGTTACGATTTTTGTAATCTGTAACTAACTTTATAGTTGAATTTTTTGAGTTAAGGGGAAGGGAAAGGGAAGAATTTTACCCTCGAAGTTCTTAGCCGTGATGACTGCAGTCGGCAATAAAACAT
>NW_023478196.1:0-2642 GCF_013731165.1 Rhagoletis pomonella | reverse complement strand
TGCTATAGATATGACCGATACTGTATGTATGTATGTATGTATGTTAGATATGTATGTGTAAGTGGTAAAAAATTTAGGTATATCTATGAATATAGTGTGCGCTAACTACCATATTTAGGTCGCCTTGATGCGCCGCTAGTAGTACGGCATCGGAAGTTTGTTCCAGTATAGGGCTAAAAGATGTTTAATAAATGATATTCAATTAGGTTTCATTCGTAGTCACACGTAGTTGTTTATTTTTTGAATGGAGTGCAGTTTGCGTCAATCAGTTTGTGCGTTGTTGTGCAAGTTTTTATGCGTTTGAGTGCGTCGAACGCGCAAGGAGGAGTTGTTAAATACGTTTGCAAAAAAAACAAAGAAAAAAAAAAGAAATAAATAAATAAAAGTCATAAATTTTATACAAACTATTTACAGATATGCGTTTTCTGGTATTTAGACTAATAAAAAAACAAGTTTTTTTGGAAAGCGTTTTTGTTTTGCTAAACAAAAAAAAAAAATACCTGAATCCATAACCGAAGACGTCTTCGTTGAAACTAAACAATCGATCTTTGTTGCTGCATGCAAATCGTTAAAGTTATCAAATCAAAAATTATAGTTTTTTTTTGTATTCACAAGTGAGTAAGCGAGTTGTGCGAAAATGCAAGTGAATGATATGTATGTACATATGTAGGTACAATACGTACATATGTTTATAAAAAGAGAAGATCGAGAGGAGAAAATAACGTTTTTTAATGGGTCATATTTTTTCATTAATCAAATGCTATTCTATTCTACTACATATGTATAGTCATGGATGTATGAATTTATGGGAAGCTAGCTTTAGATAAATAAAAAAGCAATTATAATTATAATTTGTAGGTAGGTATGTATTTAAAACTCTCTTAAATGTTTTAGGCTAACATTTCTAACATTTTAATGGGCCAACAGAAAATATCGCTAACCCCCAAATTATATTCACTCTAATAATACAGTAGATGATTAGTTGTATACCCATTCATAATTTAAAACTCTGTGACCGCCTCTGCTCTACAGTTATAAAAGATCTAAGACATTCCTCTGTGAAATTTACAGTGCTATTGAATTGATTTTAGTTGAATTCCGAAGTGCGTTGCTCCGTCTACCTCCTTGGACATCGCGAATCTACTTCGATGGCGTTGAATGGACCTGTGGCCTTAAGGCTTTTGCTTTTGAATGCTCCCACAATGTTTGATTAGCTGTTAGTAATTTTTCCAGATATCTAAGTAGGTATGTAAACATGCTTGCATAAGAGTAACGGCAATGTTTGCGTAGCTTTTCAAAAAAAATTTAAGTGGTTGAAAAAATTCATACAAATTAAAACGTATTTTGTCAGAGTCAGAGGATTGAGCTTTTGCCCAAAATGCGATGTAAGTTGATAGCCTAATCGTGTGATGGAAAAATATTGGGCTTTGTTCTAAACTTGACAAAAATTTTTTTATGTCTGTTAATTAAATGTCCTATTAAGTTTGTATGTATTGCGCCAATAGAGGAACTGCTAAATAAAGTTTCGTCCAATTTTTTTTTTTTATTTTTGTACCATTAGGCCACAATAAAAAAATTGTACAAATGCAGCAATCGTGTGAAGCGGCCTTATAGCTTTCTAAAGCAATTTTTTTATGAGTAAGACTATAAATATTTGTGATTTTTGCCTATTTTAAATGTTGAATCGAAAGATCGGTTTAACTTTCAAGTCCCTTAATCATGGATTAACTTATTGTTCTCAAATTCACAAATAATATTTCTACTACACATTTTTTCAATATCTGTTTCGAAAAATCGCGATATCTTGTAGTTTTTTTTTTTAAGTAAAATATAAAAAAATTACAGCACGTGAGTGAAACAATATCAAGCGATACACTGATAAGAAAACTGGAAGTAGTTTTGGTTAGGTTTGAGTAGAAAAGGTGTGACAGTTCCAATTGACACGTTTTCATAAAATTTTTCTCGGAAAGGCAGTGAGTTAAAGCTGTGATACGAAATTCTTTGAATTAGCATAGACAATGTTTAGAAGATAATTCCAAGCGATTTGCGAGTGGCATGATGGAGTTGTCATTTTTTTTTTTTTTTAATATAAATAGGCATCTATGCATTCCTTTTACCTCTTCCATTTCATAACCTTCACTGGTTTTCCGATTTGCAAATCATCTTCTTCGTATTTAAGCATTTATTAAAAGTTTTGTTTTGAGACATGGAAATTAAAAATAACCATTGTTAAATCACGCCAGACACACAAACAATTATATTGCGAATAATATACAAGTTGATTTTGAAAATGTTTAGAAAAAATATACAAAACATTCAAATGCATTTAGTGTGCATTCAACGTACCATTTGCGATTTGTATCTTTGTTATACATTTTGGGTTGGTTGGGAGTTTTCAGTTTGTGTGATTTTGGTATTTTAGAGTTTGGTTTTAGTGGTGGTGGTGGCACGGAGATATCGGAATACGGTTTAGTCTTTGCTGTCAATATAAGTTGCACTAGAAGTATGTATACTTATAATATTGCATCTACATATATGTATGTATGTGTGGAAAAGTGACATCTTGGTCGTATGTTTGTATGCGTATCGGTACTTACATATTTGCGGCAAGGACTAAGCTGTATTCTGAAATCTTTTTTTTT
>NW_023478195.1:0-2642 GCF_013731165.1 Rhagoletis pomonella | reverse complement strand
CCCCCTGCACCTAGCGGTATGAAATATACTTTACATCCGATTCTCATACCTACCATATATAACAAAAAAAATTTCATAAAGATCGGTCGAGCCGTTTAGGAAGGGTTCGACTTTTATATGTATATTCGATAAGCACGATGCGAGAAGCATAGAAAAATTTCGATGAAAAAAAATCAGCAAGTAAATGCAATTTTTATGAATATCCCGATCCCAGCGCCACCTAGCGATTAAATTTTTAGTCGAAATATTTCCCTTCAAGGTGCTGAAATACGTATAAAATATGAACGAAATCTGTCCAGCCGTTTAAAGGGTGAACACACAAAAACTGCGACACTTTGGGAAGCTTATAACTTACCCAAAACGAATTCGATATTTTGAAATTCAAATACCATAAGCTGACCACATGGCCTTAGTAGGACGTAGAAGAAATTTCATTTGAATTTGATTCCTAGTTGAGTTAAAAATGGCAACCGAGGTAGAAGCGAGACAAACCATTTTGCACGAGTTTATAAATGATCCGGCCTTAAGTACAAGTAAAATTGCTCAAAAATTAAAGATTGCACTATTCGACAGTTTGCAGGGTTTTAATCGGTACAAATAAGGCCTGGCAGTTACGAGAAAACCAGGGAGCGGGGGTAGCATGGTCAAAGTGATAAAAACAGTGCTCGGAAGGTCCTTAGTGCGTTTTCGCGAAATCCGAAGATTTTGTCGCGTTATGTTGCAAAACCGTACGCAGATCGCAGTTTTTCGTACAAAAGGTAAAGCGGAAAGCTTCATTGAGATGTTCTACAGCTCAAACAGCGCCAGACCGAGGCCCAAAGTAGAATGTTACAGCGAAATCCCGCATTCGGAAGTTGTATGAATTCTAAATTAAAAATTACAACTGCATTGTTATGGACTACGAAACCTACTGCTATAAAAATTCAAAATATATTGCAGGTCAAGATTTTTATACTGGTGCAAGTCGTCAAGATGCCCCTGAAAGTTGTAAGCTGAAAATGAAGTCCAAATTTCCAAAAAAACCACATGGTTTGGCAAGCTATTTGATCCTGTGGCCGTAAGAGCAGCCCTTTTTCCCATCCGGGACAATGAATGATCAAGTTTATCGGGATGAGTGCCTCAAAATGCGTCATCTGTCGTTTATCAACAGATAAGGAGTAGGCCACTGTTCTAGGCGGACATGGCAACCTGCCACTATGCCAAGGACACATTACCGTGGTATAATGCACATAACATCAATTTTGTACCTCACGACTGCAATCCACCCAATAGCCCAGAGCCACGTCCTATTGGCGAATATTGGTCAATTGACAAAGAAATCTTGCAGAAAATAGCAAATAATAACTAATATTTTAACATTTTAATAACATCTAAACTTCCAAGTTATATAATACAAGAAAAAATAATTTCAAAGCCTTCTAGTTTGTTTCTGGTAGTAATTTCTAAGTGTCGCAGTTTTGGTGTGTTCACCCTTTAGTAGTTTAGTGACATTCACTATACGGAAAACTCTATGAAATTGTGAAATCGTGATGTCTCAGCTTTCTTCATTTTTCGGCAACAACAACAAAAAATTTCAAATTTTTTTAAATCAAAGAACCTTTCACACAGAAGGCCCAAAAATGTGCTTTTTTACAGAATTGAAATCGGTTCAACCGTTTGGTCAGGCATCGCCGTCATACGAAAGACATTTCATTTTTATATATATAGATGAAACAAGGATAACGATGGTCTTCACTATGCAAATCAACTTAAAAAAGTTAAACTTTTAATAGCTAATTTAACTTAACGACAATTATAACCATCATATAGAAATGTTAAGCCCGTTTCTTTATCTTCAAAACGACGTTAAGATGAAGTCTCTACGATGAGTGGAGCCTGAGATATAACGATTTGAAGAAGTACATGAATGGTCAGAATCACGAAAAAATTCGAACTTTGACAGATCATATCTCAGAAGAAAAAAAGAAAAAAAGGCTCCAATACGTGTTAGCTTATTTCATGTATAGAACCCATACAAAAATTTTAAGCGAATCAGAGACATGACATGATTTTTTTACGAAATCCATCTGACTTGCATATATAAATAAGTATATATACATATGTTATGGCATACTAATATTACTACAAATGTGTATGTATGTATAAATATTATATGTAATAAGTGTAAAGATGATCTCTTATATTTTACATTTTGTAAAAATGACTGTGACTGCAATATAAATGAATTTCTAGTCCATAGTTTTTAGTTCATTCAGTTTGTAATTAGCTTTTTAAACTGACATAAAATAAAGAAATTTCTTTGCTTAAAAACACAAATTTATTTTTGTTTCTAATATTCGCACTAAAGCAAGACTACAAAACTAGCTTGTTAGCATATTTTGATCTTCTTCTTCTTCTTTTTTGGCGCTGTAACCGCCTAAGCGATTTTGGCCGAGTTCAGAAAAGCACGCCAGTCGTTTTTCCTCTGTGCCAACTGACGCCAATTGGAAAAGCCAAGTGAAGCCAAGTCCTTCTCCACCTGATCTTTCCATCGCAGTGGGGGCCTCCCTCTTCCTCTGCTACCACCAGCGGGTTCCGAGTTGAATACTTTCAGAGCTGGAGCGTCGGTGTCCATTCGAACGACATGACCAAGCCAGCGGAGC
>NW_023478194.1:0-2642 GCF_013731165.1 Rhagoletis pomonella | reverse complement strand
AGAAATCTTAACAAAAATAAACTACGAGACAATCAGACGAATTGTTGTTTATTGTATCCAAAGTTGGTACCAAGTTGATAAGTTTTTATGATTTCTTATATTTTTAATTTTTAATTTTTTCATTCTTTTTCGCTTTATTTCGTATTCGAAAAATTATGTGTTTCAATGGACACATCGATTTGAATACATAATTCGCCGATGGATTGGACGATACGGGCCAATCACGTGGCCCGCTCGATCGCCAGACCTGAATCCATTAGATGTTTTCTACTGGGACTGTCTTAAGGACAACATTTATTCAAAACAATTCAAAATGAAGAGCATTTGCGGGAACAAATAAATGGAGCTGCTGCTGAGATAGCCCAATTGAATTTAAGATCTCTAAAGGCGTATTTTCTTAAAAGGTGCCGAGCTTGTATTAGAGTAGAAGGTCGCCAATTTGAGCATATTTGATCAATAAATGAATAAATTTTTCTGCAAACAATTCATGTATGTTTTATTTCACGTGAACCCATCCGTCACAAAAAATATTGATAAATATAGCCCTTGTTATTGACTCTAGTCCGCATCTCAAAGGTGTTTTCGTTGTCGGTCAGAACATGGTATAAGAGTGGCACCTTTCTGAAATCTTTGGCTGCGTTTCTTTATACATTCCGGAAAATCCCATTTCTCGTCCGGAATAAACAGAATGCCTTTGAAATATACGTTAACATATCATCAGGAACGTTCTAAAGAATAAGTAAACAAAAAAGTTTATTCCAAAAGTTCAGAATGAATAAAGAAATGCAGCCTTTATTAAAGGAGCAATTTTTTTATGTAATGTAAAGTTATAGCTCAGTACATTTTATTTTCATCAGAGATAGTCAAAGTTGGGGAAGAAAATATCAAAAAGTTAAAAATCCCAAAATAGTCCTAATTTTATAATGGTTTCTTAATATATTTTAACTACATTGCATTTGAGTATGGAGAAGCAACTATCTGAAAGTATTTTACATAAAAAATTTACTAAGTATAGCCTTGTTTGTAGATGCAGTTAAAGAAAATACTTGAAAAGGCATGATTTTTTTTAATTCAAAAATATTTAAATATTTCAAAAAGGGTGACACTTTTACCTGAAAAATTTTTGCTTATCAGGGAGCTCACCACCACACCTGCCTTCTCCTCAAGATTGTCAGGTTACTTCTGGGACACCCTGTATATCAGACGCAATTCATTGCTGTCACGCGGTCAGTATTTATTGACGTGATCCAAGTATCGCGATATTTATTGACGGTGTAGCATGCAGTATTGATGGATCATGATCCATACATCGTAATACCGTCAATAAATATTGAACGTGTAGCACTTTCAAAACGCGATCCATACATTTTGTCAGTACATCTTTTACTCTCATAATGCAAACATCGAAAGCGTATTCGCTCTGAGTTCGGTCTCGGTGCTTAAAACCTTTAAGAACAAATCGAAAGTAGTTTAATTAACATTGGAAATTTTAAAATAATTGTGGAATGCATTATCCGTAAATTATACGTACAAAATAAAAATATTTTCTTACGTCATAATAAGCGTTCAGCACAAAAATTATGCAAATACTGACGCGATAAATATTGAACATGTAGCATTCGTGCGCGATCCATCAATCCATCAATATGGATCGCGATCCAAATATCGTCATAATTTCTGACCGTGTGACAGGGCACAATAATTCGTCTTACAATACAGCGATAGTATCGATAGTTTTAAAACAGCGACAGTATTTTTTGAAAACACAAACCATCGATATCGCGGATATTTTTTCACTCCTATTCATCACCAGATTCACTTAAATGTTTCCTTTTTGCTGTAAAATTGAAGATGTATGAAAACTAAAATATAATTGTTATTTTCGTCAAACATTTAGTACATAATTATGAAACCTCTTCATTTCCGTGCCCTTT
The DNA here is from genome assembly GCF_013731165.1 of Rhagoletis pomonella. NCBI lineage: Eukaryota > Metazoa > Arthropoda > Insecta > Diptera > Tephritidae > Rhagoletis > Rhagoletis pomonella. Next base: position 708 of record NW_023478194.1, on the reverse strand, counting down.
ACAACCACGGTGCAGCGAACAAAGTTGGCGCCGTCAGCGCTACTTTGGTTTTGCCGATTTTGACAGTTGTGGTAAGTTGTGAATAAACCTTTGTTTACAAATCAGCGACAAAGAATTTTAATTATAAGTGAAAACCCAGTTTAAATGGTGTTAATTTGCAATTTGTGGGTGATTTTTGAGTTGAAGACTGCGTAAAACTAATAAAATTAAGTGCCGTGTGTTAAATTTCGACAGCCGTCAAGATGCGAGATGCAAGTGTAGCGCTGCGACGAATCGTTGCATTTTGTGTACATAGGGCACGGTAAAGCTGTTCTCGAAATGTATCTTTATTATCACTGCGAACGGCAGTGCCCGTGAGTGACGAAAGCAGCCACAGTAGCATGCTTGTTGTTGTTGTAGCGGCTACAACAACCCCGCCCAGATCGGTTGGTATCTCCGTCGTTGTCGTCAAGTTCCACTAACGGCAACCCTAGGAAGCGTGCAGCTTCTGTGGGATCTGTCCACAGGGACAAGGCCGCTAAGGTTGTCGGGTTTTTCGGGCATGCGAAGAGATGGTTCGAGTCATGTGGGGTCTCTCCGCATGCCGGACATTCGTTCGGCACATCCTCATTCAGCCTACTCAAGTAGGAGTTTAACCTGCTGCAGTAGCCGGAGCGAAGTAGTGCGAGTGTAGTGCGTGTCTCCCGAGGCAGATGAAGCTCCGTCTCG
>NW_023478193.1:0-2642 GCF_013731165.1 Rhagoletis pomonella | reverse complement strand
TTGGTCATCGTTAGCATTTATTTAACAATCTAGCGATACGAACCGAAGGATTTGGGGAAATCCGGACGAGGTTTCAAGGTTAATCGTAACAATATAACGGGTGATTTTTTTGAGGTTAGGATTTTCATGCATTAGTATTTGACAGATCACGTGGGATTTCAGACATGGTGTCAAAGAGAAAGATGCTCAGTATGCTTTGAAATTTCATCATGAATAGACTTACTAACGAGCAACGCTTGCAAATCATTGAATTTTATTACCAAAATCAGTGTTCGGTTCGAAATGTGTTCAATGTGTTCGATTTGTTCAGCGATGAGGCTCATTTCTGGTTGAATGGCTTCGTAAATAAGCAAAATTGCCGCATTTGGAGTGAAGAGCAACCAGAAGCCGTTCAAGAACTGCCCATGCATCCCGAAAAATGCACTGTTTGGTGTGGTTTGTACGCTGGTGGAATCATTGGACCGTATTTTTTCAAAGATGCTGTTGGACGCAACGTTACGGTGAATGGCGATCGCTATCGTTCGATGCTAACAAACTTTTTGTTGCCAAAAATGGAAGAACTGAACTTGGTTGACATGTGGTTTCAACAAGATGGCGCTACATGCCACACAGCTCGCGATTCTATGGCCATTTTGAGGGAAAACTTCGGAGAACAATTCATCTCAAGAAATGGACCGGTAAGTTGGCCACCAAGATCATGCGATTTGACGCCTTTAGACTATTTTTTGTGGGGCTACGTCAAGTCTAAAGTCTACAGAAATAAGCCAGCAACTATTCCAGCTTTGGAAGACAACATTTCCGAAGAAATTCGGGCTATTCCGGCCGAAATGCTCGAAAAAGTTGCCCAAAATTGGACTTTCCGAATGGACCACCTAAGACGCAGCCGCGGTCAACATTTAAATGAAACTATCTTCAAAAAGTAAATGTCATGGATCAATCTAACGTTTCAAATAAAGAACCGATGAGATTTTGCAAATTTTATGCGTTTTTTTTTAAAAAAAAGTTATCAAGCTCTTAAAAAATCACCCGTTATAGGCCTTTATGATCACTGAGATATTTGAGTTCGGTGAAATTTTTCGTCTTGATGGGTTGTGTATGGGTACTATCCGTCTTTGGTTGAATGTTGATTTGTCCATATATGTAGTCGTTAGAGTTGGTTGTCACGCTGGTTTGCGTGCAATTATTCTCTACATCTCTACGATTGTTTGAGTTACTTCTGGTTGGTATTGACAATAACCACGCCCACATCCCATATAACGGTAATTTAGAGAAATACAAAATCTTCGATAAATCAGTAAATATTCAAGCTAATTTATTCAAAATTGATGCTTGCAACAATTCTTTACCAAGAAATACGTTTATGGTAAAATTTTGGAAAATGGGCGTGGCACCGCCCACTTATAATCACATATATGTATATTGGTAACAGTTCTACCAATTTGTACCAAACTCGATATTTTTATTGTTTATTATTGATTGATTTATTATTGAAATGGGACTAAAATTACCGCCGCTTTTCATATAACGGTAAATTTCAGAAATGCTTGAAACTGCGATATTTCGAAATTTAAGGACGCTAATTTACTCAAAATTGATACACCCTGGATTACCATGCCGCGTTAACCTTCGGAAAGGTGAAAAAACATTTATTTAATACTTGTGCCGGGTATTTAATGTTCGGCTCCGCCCGAACTTAGACTTTCTTAGTTGTTTGTTTTAGCATTGTTATGCCTGAAAAGGTTAGCATGAGGCGTAAAATCGTGCATGACTTTGGCTGCTGCCTGAGCGCTCGGCCTTACCTGCCTGTTGTTCCTTGTTGGAAATTGGGGAAATTCCCCGTCGTAATTGTCCAGTAGTTGGAACTTGTTGGAAAGCAATAGAAATTTGGTTTCTACTTCTGATCTGGCTAAGTTCCCAATTGTCATAATTTTGTGTATACCATACGACTTTTGGCGTGCTGGGCAGTCTTTCTGCGTCCGGGGATGTTGTTCTTTGCAGTTTGTGCATGGAATTTCGAAGCACGGCGAACCATGTTCGTGAGCATTAAAACATTTTTTGCAGTATACGTCCCTTGACTTGCAATGCAAGGCAAAATGGCCGAACCTGTAACATTTGCAGCACTGTACAAAGTGTACATAGTGTTCTACTTTTATTCTGGTGTACAAATATTCCACGTCTGAGGGGATTTCGTTCCCATTAAAAAAAATTTTCCCCTTTTGGTAGCGATAGGTTCATCTTCATTTTCTTTATTTTTTCGATATACTCTCATTATTTTTTTTAATGGGAATGTCCGAGTCAATTTCATTGAATAGTTCTTCTTCAGAGATGTCTGTAGGAATATCAAATATTATCCCCATTTTGCCGAGAAAATGTTGGAATATTTTGGCCGTGTAACCACTCGCTTCGAATTTACGATTCACAGCAAAATTATTTGCTGCCTCGCTTGATTTAAAAACAACTTTACATAGCCGATTTTAACCACTTCCGATATGTCTTGAATAACCAATTTATTATTTAGTAAATTTGTGAGACCTACCGGATTTATTGGCTTTCGGACGCTTTCCGACGTACACGATATTGTGGCGAATATTGCGGCAACGAGAAATAGGCAGAATGTTCGAGGAATGACGTAGAATGTTCCA
>NW_023478192.1:0-2642 GCF_013731165.1 Rhagoletis pomonella | reverse complement strand
GAGTTTTTATTTCACTCCCAAACATACATGTGTACATTGGTATGTACATAGGTACGTACCTACATAACTAATTTAATGCATGTGCTAACAACGCAGCAGCATCTTTTGAAGGCCTTCGGAGCAGCGCAGCGAAAACACGCAACGAATAAAGCAGCATACTGTAAGTAATTTCTCTTCTTCTTCCTTTTTATTTAGTTTCTGTTTACTAGTACTATCTATTTTTTTTGCTTAGAACCGATTCTTGCTAAAGATTTTCCTAAACAAAAAAAACCCAAATTAGAAAAAAAGAAAAAAAACAACCAGGTAGCGTTTTTTTTATTTCTCAATTATTGATTGTATGTAATTGCCTAATTAGTTCCATAATAGCTTGGGAAATCGTTTATAAAAGAACAAAAATATCTGAATTTCGTGCATCTCTTATGAGTTGATGAGTAAGCAATAGTATCGTAAGACTTAAAGCTAAGTATGTATCATTGTGTACAAATACAAGCGAGATATCTTAGCAATACCAGTCATCCTGGGCCACAGCTGCGATCATCTGTTTTTTACAGTTGCTTATTTTGGTCTAAACTGCGCTTTTTTGACCTGAGTTGCATTAAATAGTCTCTTAAAACTTGGTAGTATTTGTTGTTCAAATGGTAACATATATGCCCAAAAACTTGAAAAATATTAGATGATTGCTTTTTAAAAATGCTATTTATAAAATTTCGTTTTGATTGCGACATGAGAAATATTCAGATTATAAAAGTTTTTCACATATGTTTTAGATTTTAAAGCTTTTAAAAAGTACGGTAGAATGCAACAATGTGCTTGAATTTGTATGCATCTTCGTCAGCTTATTCGTTTGCAGACTAGAAAAATGGCGAACAGCCATCAAAATACTGATTCAAAATACACATCTTTCACTGGACACACAAATGGGTGCGCGCAGCAAAATTCAGCCCTAATGGTAAGTTAATTTCATCGTGCGGCGATGACAAGTTAAGAATTTGCGATACATTTTCAGGCGAATGTATGCGAACGTTCACCGGGGGAAGAGGTATAGGACGACAGCTGGCATGGCATCCAGACGGTAGTCTGGTGGCTTTAGCATTAAGTTGTAACCGCGTTAAGACATTTGACATAGCTGAAGGCGAGCTAATACAGTGCATTCGTCGCCGGAGAATGATGTTGCATTTCACCCAAGTGGAAATTTCTTGGTGACTGGCGGCGATGACGATACAATAAGATTGCTTGATTTATTAGAAGGTCGACCAATTTATACACGGTAGTAGTGCACTTTAGCGGAACCATATAATATAAAGTTTTTCCTGTATTCAACAGTTGCTCGTTTGGAAATCTAATTTGCATACATTTCATGCCAATAGCTCTCGCAACAAACAAGCCAGTTCTCAAAGAATCCAAATTGATCTTAGTCATGCAACAGCTCCACATAACTCCGCCATAGACACACCAGTTGCTGGAGTACCAAAAAGCTGTGATGACAGTATTTCAATTGATCCACGATAATCGGTGGCATATGGAATGCGTGATGGAAATTTTCTGGTGCTTGATAGCCAATATATTACAAGAGTGAAACGCTACAAGTGAAACGCTGTGATAGTAATTTTTCTTAAATTTCAATGTTTTATTTGCAGTTACATTAAGAAGCTCAGAGAGGACAGAGCTGTTGGTGAGGAAGGTGTCGAGTTACTGCAGTACTGCAACTGGGAAAATCCGCATTTCGCACGTGCCCCACTCGTATGGAAAAAAGGCAAGTTTTAGTATAATGCGGCATTCGCGCTCACTGGCGCCGAGCCGTTGAAGAAATTTTGGCAAATAAACGTGCAAGAAATAATTCCGATACTAGCACGTCCATATTCTTGTTAAGGGTCATCAAAAAATTCCTTGTGTTGTAAATAATAAAGGGAATGCCGGATTATACTAAAGCCAGCTTCCCGGCATAAACTACTATTCCATACGAATACAGAAATCTAAATGTATCTAAAACTGAATAACTCAAATCAAATTGGATTGCATTTTCATAATATACCTAATATTGGAATCTGTTTTGATCGTAAAAAATACACCTTGCAATCATTTAGATTATAGTTTTGAAAGAAACTGATTACAATCGTCAAATGTGTAAAAATTGTTAATAGCAATCTGCATTAAATTTATGTTCCCCATGTAACGGTTATAAAATACATTAAATCCGCACTATCTGCATTAACAAAAAATATACATTGGAATATTTAAAATAAAACGATTCATATTTATTTTCTAATAAGAATTATTTCTTAATTGAAAGTATTTAATACTAATATAATGTAGTGGTTAATGTTTAAAAATGAATTCGCAATATGTCCGCAGCTCAGGTTGATTTGAAGAAATCCGTTTAAATTTTTCGAATTACATCTACTTGAATATAGGATAGGCAGGGTTGCATACAAATGGTAGTTCCGTAAATATTTAAAATATGTTATTTCATTCAATATTTACATCTGGGCCAATAAATAATAACAAATATAGCCGAAAAAACAAAGTTTCAATTAAAACGAGTTTTTATAACCCCCCATAAAATTCCGATTAATTTTAAATACGAAAATAATGATATTTTTTCATGCCTTTCATTTTTAATATACCTTGTTTATACCTACACA
>NW_023478191.1:0-2642 GCF_013731165.1 Rhagoletis pomonella | reverse complement strand
TTTTTTTGATTTTCTCTTCCTTGCATCTACATACATACTTACATATTCGCTGACTTGCCTTTAAGCATATTAATGTTAATGAAGCAACAGAAATAAATGCAACTTAGATCTGTCAATACAATTTTGAGAATTAAATGCGGATTTACATAATTATTCTTGAGGGAATATGAAGAAGTAAGTTATGTAGTGCTTAATTTGAAACGATAGTTCTTTTTATGAACTAGTGCATGGATGGCTTTTCTCCAAAAATACACGTTGCTGTTGTAGACCAGCTGAATATCTAATAGAAAACAACTAAATTATGCGTTAAGGCGCTATTTATTTAATTGCGATATTTACAGTCAAGCTCTTTTGACAGAACGCACTTGCATATCATTTTGGTCGCGCCGCTCCTACAGTTGCAATGGGCGGGCGAGCAAAGCACCGGACTTCTATTCGAGAGATCCGGGATAGAGTACAATATCAGTTAATTTTTTTTATTCAATATATTTTTTTTTTATAAAATAAGTTTTTTGTTAATTTTTTAATGTTTTTTCATGTTCATTTTTTGAAAACAAAAATACATATTTTTTTTAAATTTAATTTAATTTGTAGGAACTTATTTTTCTTGTCTTTTTAATTTAATTTTTATTATAATTTGATATAATTTTTATGAACTTTTTTAAACTGAATTTAATTTTTAGATATTTCTTTTCTAAATTTTTATTTTTTAAATAAAGTTTTTTTTTTTCAGTTTAACCGGGACCGATAGCGTATTTTTTTAAATTTAATTTAATGTTCTTTTTTTTAAATTAATTTTCTGCTAATGTTTAGATTGTTTTGTTAAAAATAATTTTTTTCTAATTCTATTTAATTTTTAAGAAGCCATTTTATTTTTTTAATAAATTTTTTTTTGCAGTAAGCATATGTACATCATTTCGCCGCGCTGCTCCAACAGTCGCAGTGGCCGTGTGGGCAAAGCAATGGCGTGCTATTCGAGAGATCAGAGGTCTTTTGTTTTTTAAATTTAATTGTCTGTTTTTTTTGAATTCAATTTCCTTTGAATTTTTGGATTTTATTGTTTATAAAACAACCTATTAAATTTAGTTTTTAGAAGCTTATTTTCTCCTTTTCAATGAAAATTTTTAACTTTATTGTTAAAAACAAAAAAAAAAAAACCATTTTATTTTATTTCTAGAAACATAATTTTTCCTTGCGTTTTAATTAAATTTTCTTGTCTTAATTTTTTAATTTAATCTTCGTTTAATTTTTAAATTTTATTGGTATGCGATTTTTTTAATTTAATTTATTTTTTCATTTTACCTATTACCTTTTCTATTTATTTTTTTTGTTAAATTTTTAGAGTATACTTTCTTTTTTTAATTTAAAAAAACTTATTTTATTTATTTTTCTATTGGTAATTAAATATTTTATTTTTTCTTTTCAATTTTTAGATTTTATTGTTAGAAGAAAAACTTATTTTTAAAAAATCGTTTAATTTTAATTTTTTCTTTTTTTAATATTTTTTTTTTTTAATAATAAAAACAAAATATTGTTTTAAAAAGAAAAAAAATGTAATTTCTTTAAATGTTTAGAAAACGGATTGCTAAAAGATGAAAAGAAACGCTAAGGCCTCTTAGTTAGCGATTCTTTCAATTAGTCTTGCACCGGTTAGTGTTTTCTTCTGGGGTAGAATATCATGTCTTTGAACTTTAAGGAATTTTCTTAGAAGTTCTTTCTACGTTTTTTCGAACTTCTGGAAATTTTTTAAAACTTTTTGGGATTTCTTCGAAAATCTTAGCAATTTTTAGGAATCTTTAGAAGCTGCATTTGTTTTTTTTTTTTTGGTGTTTGGAAGCCTTTGTGAAATTTCAAGTTTAAAGGCACATTTTTGAGTGGCTCTTTTTTTATGACCGTCTAAATATTTGACAAATTTTGTTTTTTTATTTTTGATCAACATTTTTATGTAAAAATCTCATCCTCCTAGGAGAGAATTATAATTTTGTATAAACTTCCATAAAACTTCTTTGTTAAAAAGGACTGTTCTATTGAAAATCTTTTTTCTAAATTGTACCATAAGCTTATGGAAATATTTACTAATAATAAAGCATAAACAATTGAGCTTTTGTTTAAAAAGCTTTATTCCTTTTAAAATTTTGCGCAGTAAATGCTCTTAGTTATTGACTACTCTACTTGAGTACTAAGATTTAAAATTTATTTGGTTGAGACCCTAAACAAAACCCCCAAAAATGTGTCGTTATGTTATACACTGAGGAAAAAGTTCAGTTACGGCAACAAAATATGTTTCACTTGACGCAGAATTTGGTAGCTAGTTATAACTAAAGCATGTGTTGAGAGAAATATATTTAATTGATGTATTGTGGAATGATTTTCGGTCATCTCTTGACAATTTAATATATTTCATCACATGCGATTACGGAATGTTGTTCCAAAATACATATGTACAATATACCCCTACTCTGTCGGAAACAACCAAAACGAGAATATTTAGTTGGCGTATCCTAGAGTCGTTCTCAGTGCATGTCTATGTTAATTTTTAACTAGGAAAATGTTTACCTGTTTTTTTCTAGATATTTATGTAGATATGTCAGGTGGTGGTTAAGAGCCTACACATATGCATTTATTTACTTTTTCTATTTTTA
>NW_023478190.1:1162-2642 GCF_013731165.1 Rhagoletis pomonella | reverse complement strand
GCTAGGAACATGAAATTTGGCACTGTTGTCACTCATTATAAAAAGAATCATTTCAGTGAAAATGGCGAAGATCGGGTAGCTATAACCTATATCCACCATACAACTGATTGTTCAGATATGAGATTTTTTGAGATAACTTCTCCATTTATGCAGCTAGGAACATGAAAATTCGCGCCCTTTTCACTCACTGTTAACAGAATACTTATAGTGATCGGGTCACTATAACATATATCCCCCGTACAACTGATTGTTCAGTTATGAGAATTTTCGTTATAACTCCTCCATTTATGCAGCTGGGAACATGATATATCGCAATATTTCCACCCATTATCAAAACAATACTTACAGTGAAAATGGCGAAGATCGGGTCACTATAACCTATAGCCTCCATACAAGTGATTGTTCAGATTCGAGATTCTTTCTTATAACTTCTCCATATATGCAGCTAGAAACATGAAATTTCACAATATTTTCACTAATTACCAACAGCAAGTTTACAGGTAAATTAACAAAGATCGGGTCACTGTAACCTATTTATATCCTCCATAAAACTGATTGTTCAGATATGGGGTTTTACTGTAAAACTCATTTTTTGGACCGCTATAACAGATTAATTTCGTAAGCTATTCTATAAATAATAATACAAAGTCTACTGAGAAAATCGGCAAAATCTATGCTGTATAAGCTTTATCTCTTATACTTCTGATTATTCAGATACCAGTTATTACGATATATCTCCTCTATGTAGGAGTCTAAACCCATTAAATTGTGTTACCGGTTTACATACCGATCACACAGCAGTGAAAATTACTTAGATTGCTGCTATATAAGGTATATCATCCATACCTCTGATTGTTTAGATATAGTTTTTTATATATGTATCTCTATCTATGTATTCTGTAAATATATAATTTTTTTCAAATGCAGTAATCTATTAAAGTAAAATTTTCAGATGCTCATGAAAGGTATGAAGCCTTCGGCATAGCCGAAGACAGCGGTGCTCTTACTTGTTTTTGTTTAAATTATAAAGAACCCGCCTATTAACCTTTTTCGTTTCCGAACGCGTAGGTTTGCAATTTCGGCACGATGAAATGAAGAGCTGTGAATGTTCCAATAAATAATTGCGGCATTGTTGTAATTTTTTCGGAACAGATTCGCACCGTCAGAATCGCACATGTGTGTTGATGCCTTATATGGACCTTACATGGTCACATTGTTTGATCAAACTGTCTTCTATGTAATTAGATGGTTTAACTTACACGCTTCAAAAAACCCATCCAATTTCAGTTTTTCGTTTTGGATGAAGTTGAAGAGAAGCTTAAGAAAGCTTTGTATTCATTTGTTAATACTAATACTAAGTCGTATACTTTTTCCTTGTTCAATTATGTGTTTTTATTTAAATTATTGTGCACAGATATGTCTGTGTAATTAGCTGGTTTGACTTAAACACGTCAAAAAACCCATAAAATTTCAGTTTTTG
>NW_023478190.1:0-1062 GCF_013731165.1 Rhagoletis pomonella | reverse complement strand
TTGTTCAATTATGTGTTTTTATTTAAATTATTGTGCACAGATATGTCTGTGTAATTAGATGGTTTGACTTAAACACGTCAAAAAACCCATAAAATTTCAGTTTTTGTTGAAGTTGTATCACCACAAAAAAGGTTTTGGAGATTTTTGAAATAATTTATTAGTTCTAAAATGAAGTCGAATTATTTTCTTTTCTTGCTCATTTCTTCTTTTTATTTAAATTATCGGGCACTTGTTCCTTCACTTTGTTTATCAATTTGATCAAACAGCACTTTACACGGTCCACAGCACATGTCAAACGACTATCAAATTTGATGAAAGTCAAAACTACTAATATACAAATTGTTAATTTTGATTACTAATTAGATACTATTAAATTGGATTACAAAAATACAAAATCTGGGTTAAATTTCTGAATTGAATCTTCCATAATCGATATCCGGAATTCGTCCGGATATTAGCCAGTATCCGGCCGGATAACCGGATAACCAAAAAAACGGCCGGATAGACCGGATTCCGGATATCTACCGGATACCCGGCACATCCCTACTTCTGACTTTATACATCGATGACGCGGGTTCGATCCCTGCTGAAGTCTAGAAAAAAGAAGTCTGATGAGGAGATGTGGTGATCTCCGAAATAGCTGCTATAACTTCTACCGCTTAGACTTTGTTGTTTTTTGCATTTTTCCTAATAAAATATCGTATTACAAAGCTCAATAAAAAATATTAAAATTATATGTTAATAAGCCAAAGTAACATTGACGAATTACACTTATATTTGTCGATTTATTAAGAGACTATCTGTACCCTGCCATGCTTTGCTGTGGCATATTCCTGTTACATGGATGAAAGATTATTAACGAAACAAAGCATACGTTTCATGTGAGTCTGATTTTGTAATAAGTACTTGTGTGCACCCAATATTTGTCATTTTTCCATTCTCTGCATAGATATCAAGGATATCTGGTTTACCCACAGGGGAATATGCAACATATGAGAAGTAATCCGCATCTAAATTTAAACCAAACTTTTTCAGAGGTTGACCTTGAGTATTATTGATTGC
>NW_023478189.1:0-2643 GCF_013731165.1 Rhagoletis pomonella | reverse complement strand
ATATTTCGATGGCAAAAGAGCTTTGGTACCCGGCGACTCTAAAAATCAAATAGAAATTCGAAAATTTTGCACAAAAGTTCTGAAAAGTCTTGAAAGTGGGCCATGGATACTTGTAGTTGAAAGATATTTCGATGGCAAAAGGGCTTTGGTTTTCGGCGACTCTAAAAATCAAATAGAAATTCGAAAATTTTGCACAAAAGTTCTGAAAAGTCTTGAAAGTGGGTCATGGATACTTGTAGTTGAGATATATTGCGATGGCATAAGAGCTTTGGTACCCGGAGACTCTAAAAATCAAATAGAAAATCGAAAATTTTGCACAAAAGTTCTAAAATGTCTTGAAAGTGGGTCATGGATAATTGTAGTTGAGCGATATTTCTATGGCATAAGAGCTTTGATACCCAGCGACTCTAAAAATCAAATAGAAATTCAAACATTTTGCACCAAAGTTCTGAAAAATCTTGAAACTGAGTCATAGATACTTGTATTTGAAAGATATTTCGATGGGAAAAGAGCTTGGGTACCCGGCGACTCCAAAAATCAAATAGAAATTCGAAAATTTTGCACAAAAGTTCTGAAAAGTCTTGAAAGTGAGTCATGGATACTTGTAGTTGAAAGATATTTCGATTGCAATAGAGCTTTGGTACCCGGCGACTCTAAAAATCAAATAGAAAATCGAAAATTTTGCACAAAAGTTCTAAAATGTCTTGAAAGTGGGTCATGGATAATTGTAGTTGAGAGATATTTCGATGGCATAAGAGCTTTGGTACCCGGCGACCCTAAAAATCAAATATAAATTCAAACATTTTGCACAAAATTTCTGAAAAGTCTTGAAAGTGAGTCATGGATACTTGTAGTTGGAAGACAGTTCGATGGCAAAAGAGCTTTGGTACCCGGCGACTCTAAAAATCAAATAGAAATTCAAAAATTTTGCACAAAAGTTCTGAAATGTCTTGAAAGTGAGTCATGGATACTTGTAGTTGAGAGATATTTCGATGGCAAAAGAGCTTTGGTACCCGGCGACTCTAAAAATCAAATAGAAATTCGAAAACTTTGCACAAAAATTCTGAGAAGTCTTGAAAGTGGGTCATGGATACTTGTAGTTGGAAGTTATTTCGATGGCAAAAGAGCTTTGGTACCCGGCGACTTTAAAAATCAAATAGAAATTCAAAAATTTTGCACAAAATTTCTGAAAAGCCTTGAAAGTGAGTCATGGATACTTACTTTGGTACCCGGCGACTATAAAAATCAAATAGAAATTCAAACATTTTGCACCAAAGTTCTGAAAAATCTTGAAATTGAGGCATGGATACTTGTAGTCGAAGAGATATTTCGACGGAAAAAGAGCTTTGGTAACCGGCGACTCCAAAAATCAAATAGAACTTCGAAAATTTTGCACAAAAGTTTTGAAAAGTCTTGAAGGTGTGTCATGGATACTTGTACTTGAAAGATATTTCGATGGCAAAAGAGCTTTGGTACCCGGCGACTCTAAAAATCAAATAGAAATTCAAAAATTTGGAAGATATTTCGATGGCAAAATGGCTTTGGTATCCGGTGACTCTAAAAATCAAAAAGAAATTCAAACATTATACACAAAAGTTCTGAAAAGTCTTGAAAGTGAGTCATGGATACTTGTAGTTGAAAGATATTTCGATGGCAAAAGAGCTTTGGTACCCAGCGACTCTAAAAATCACATAGAAATTCGAAAATTTTGCACAAAAGTTCTGAAAAGTCTTGAAAGTGGGTAATAGATACTTGTAGTTGGAAGATATTTCGATGGCAAAAGAGCTTTGGTTCCTCGCGACTTTAAAAATCAAATAGCAATTCAAAAATTTTGCACAAAAGTTCTGAAAAGTCTTGAAAGTGGGTCATGGATACTTATAGTTGGAAGACATTTCGATGGCAAAAGAGCTTTGGTACCCGGCGACTCTAAAAATCAAATAGAAATTCAAAAATTTTGCACAAAAGTTCTGAAATGTCTTGAAAGTGAATCATGAATACTTGTACTTGAAAGATATTTCGATGGCAAAAGAGCTTTGGTACCCGGCGACTCTAAAAATCAAATAGAAGTTCGAAAATTATGCACAAAAATTCTGAAAAGTTTTGAAAGTGGGTCATGGATACTTGTAGTTGGAAGATATTTCGATGGCAAAAGAGCTTTGGTACCCGGCGACTCTAAAAATCAAATAGAAATTGAAAATTTTAGCACAAAAGTTCTGAAAAGTCTTGAAAGTGAGTCATGGATACTTGCAGTTGAAAGATATTTCGATGGCAAAAGAGCTTTGGTACCCGGCGACTCTAAAAATCAAATAGAAATTCGAAAATTGTGCACAAAAGTTCTGAAAAGTCTTGAAAGTGAGTCATAGATACTTGTAGTTGGAAGATATTTCGATGGCAAAATGGCTTTGGTATCCGGTGACTCTAAAAATCAAATAGAAATTCAAAAATTTTGCACAAAAGTTCTGAAAGGTCTTGAAAGTGAGTCATGGATACTTACTCTGGTACCCGGCGACTCTAAAAATCAAATAGAAATTCAAAAATTTTGCACAAAAGTTCTGAAATGTCTTGAAAGTGAATCATGAATACTTGTACTTGAAAGATATTTCGATGGCAAAAGAGCTTTGGTACCCGGCGACTCTAAAAATC
>NW_023478188.1:0-2643 GCF_013731165.1 Rhagoletis pomonella | reverse complement strand
GAGTACTGGCGTTCACCCCGGTGGACGAACGTCTAGCCACAATCCGCCTCAAAGCTAGATTCTTCAACATCTCGCTCATATGCGCCCACGCCCCGACGGAAGAGAAGGATGAGGCGTTCAAGGATCACTTCTATGAGCGCTTGGAACGTACATATGAGCGCTGCCCCCGACACGATGTCAAAATCGTGCGTGGCGATTTTAATTCCAAGGTGGGCAAGGAAGGGATCTTTGGTGCCACTGTTGGAAAATTCAGCCTCCACGACGAAACATCCGATAACGGACTGAGGCTGATCGACTTCGCCGGGGCCCGAAACATGGTTATATGTAGTACTACGTTCCAGCATAAGAACATCCACCAAGCTACATGGCTGTCTCCAGATCGATCATTTTGTGGTAGACGGAAGGCATGCTTCAAGCGTTTTGGACGTACGTACACTCCGAGGGCCAAACATCGACTCGGACCACTATCTTGTTATAGCCACGATACGCACCCGCCTCTGTGCAGCAAAAATGTGCGCCCAACAATGCAAGGAAAGCTTAACGTCGAAAAGCTGCAATCACAACAGACGGCCAATTTATTCGCCACTCGACTCACACACCTGCTCTCTGAGAGCACTCTTCAACAATCCGACATACGCGAGCTGTGGAACCACATTTCCCCATCATTAAGTACCGCCGCCGAAGAAGTAGTTGGATTTCAGCGAGCCCGAGCGAACAACTGGTACGATGAGGAATGTCAAGAAGCCGCAGAAAAAAAAATGCCGCCTACAGGGCCACACTGCGATCGGGCGCAACGCGAGCCATGTGGGGCCGTTATAGGGAACTGAAGAAGGAAGCGATACGTATTTGCGGCAATAAAAAGAGAGAGGCCGAAATACGTGAGTGCGAAGAGCTTGAGATGCAGGCCGACAGGAAGAACGCCCGAAAATTCTACCAGAGGGTTAGGCGACTTACGGAAGGTTTCAAGACCGGGGCGAACTCTTGTAAGAACAACAATGGCGACCTAGTAACCGATGTCCAGAATATACTTACATTGTGGGGGGAACACTTTTACAACCTACTGAATGGCAGCAGCGCTGAATGTAGTGAAGAAGAAGAACCCGAGTCTCCAGTGGATGATGATGGAGTAGCTGTCCCACCGCCTGACTATGACGAGGTATGAATAGCGATTACGCGGCTGAAAAACAACAAAGCTGCTGGAGCTGACGGCCTGCCAGCCGAGCTATTCAAGTACGGCGGCGAGGAGCTGATGAGGTGCATGCATCAGCTCGTATGCAGAATATGGTCAGATGAACGCATGCCCGACAACTGGAATTTAAGTGTGCTCTGCCCAATCCACAAGAAAGGCGACCCCGCCATACGCGCCAACTACCGCGGAATCAGCCTTCTAAGCATAGGTTATAAGGTCTTATTGAGTGTATTGTGCGAAAGACTGAAGCCCACCGTTAACGAGCTGATTGGACCTTATCAGTGTGGCTTTAGGCCTGGAAAATCCACCATAGATCAGGTATTCACAATACGCCAAATCTTGGAAAAGACCCGCGAGAATAGGATCGACACACACCATCTATTTGTCGATTTCAAAGCCGCTTTCGACCGCACGAAGAGAAGTTGACTTTATGCCGCGATGTCTGAATTTGGTATCCCCGCGAAACTAATACGGCTGTGTAAAATGAGGTTGAGCAATACCACCAGCTCCGTCAGAACAGGGAAGGACATCTCCCAGCCGTTTGATACCTAACGAGGTTTCAGACAAGGGGACCCCCTTTCGTGTGATTTCTTTAATCTGATGTTGGAGAAGATAATAAGAGCCGCAGAACTGAACCGCTCAGGCACAATACTTTACAAGAGCGTACAATTCCTGGCGTATGCCGACGACATCGATATTATCGGTAAAAACAAGGGCTACGTCTGTTCTGCCTTCTCGGGATTGGATAGAGAAGCAAAGCGAATGGGTCTGGTGGTGAACGAGGACAAAACGAAGTATCTCCTGTCAGCACACAAACAGTCAGAGCATACGCGTCTTGGCACCCACGTCACTGTTGACAGTTACAAGTTTGAAAAAGTAGACGACTTCGTTTATTTGGGAACCAGCATTAACCCTAATAATATTAGTTGCGTTCCAGATGCTTCACGATTTGCAGGTTTTTACAGGAAGTCGTTCCAGGTGACCACCTCCCATAAGGTTTATTAATGGAGAAAACAGTTGTTCCTGCAAATCGTGAATTTCGTGAATATCGTGAAGCATCTGGAACGCAACTTATGTCAGCCTTGAAATCCAACGGAGAATCACTCTTGCCAACAAGTGCTACTTTGGGCTGAGTAGGCAATTGAGAAGTAAAGTCCTCTCTCGTCGTACAAAGATCACACTCTATAAGTCACTCATCATGCCTGTGCTGGTGTATGGCGCGAAGGCATGGACAATGAAAGCATCTGATGAGACGGCTCTTAGAGTTTTCGAGAGAAAGATTCTCCGAAAGATTTGCGGACCTTTACGCGTTGGTGATGGCGAATATCGCAGACGATTTAACGATGAGCTGTATGAGCTTTACAACGATATAGACATAGTGCAGCGAATTAAAATTCAGCGGCTCCACTGGCTTGGCCATGTCGTTCGTATGGACAGAAACGCTCCTGCTCTGA
>NW_023478187.1:0-2643 GCF_013731165.1 Rhagoletis pomonella | reverse complement strand
CGCGTACAATATTAGCTACAGTTGTACATAAATATATATGTATGAATGCATTTGTTCATCCAACCGCGCTGGGACTACTGCCTTTTAAAATTTTGTATAGTCTACTTTTTAAACCTGTCAATAGTTTTAAGAAATTTTTAATATGTTCTGGTTTAAATTTTAGTCGAAAAAGTTCGTGGTTTAAAACTCAAACCAAAATGTTTTAATTCTAGTTTCTAGGTTTCATATATAGAAATTTTTGTTTAAAATCTAAACCGAAATAGAAAATGTTTGCGAAATGTGGTGTTCATTCAAACTCAACATATGAAAGCACATTTATATGCATGGCTGTAGTTGAGTGTGCAAAGATGCTTGATACAATTGGTTGCTACCAAGGCTGTCCGGGTTCAATCCCCATCAGACGGAGCATGAAATTTAAGACCTTTTTTAAATTCTAAATTATGAAAATGTTTGGGTTAAAAATTTAAACCGCACTGTTTAAATTCTAAACCCAACATATATCTCTCTTTTTTTAATCTTGAAAGCTTTGTATTTGAAACTGAATTTAGTTTGGTCATATATGTATGTAATCCAAAAAATTTAAAATTAAAACCGAAACTTTTAACCGTGCACTGAGCAAAACTACTTGAGAAAAAAGCATTAGTTTAATAGCACGAGTGCAACACCGTACACGCGATAGAAGTAAAAGTTCTTAAAAAAAGCACATGTGTGCGCCCCACACCCGGTAGAAATCTTAACAAAAATAAACTAGGAGACAATCAGACGAATACAGTTGTTTATTGTATCCAAAGTTTGTATAAAGTTGATAAGTTTTTATGATGTCCCATAATTGTTTTTTTTAATTTTTAATTTTTTCAAATACAAAGTATATGATCATTCTTTTTCGCTTTATTCCGTATTCGAAAAATTATATGTTTCAATGGACACATCGCTTTGAATACATAATTTAGATTTAGATAATATTTTTAGCAATTTTGTTGAGAAAAATAAAACATTTAGATTATTGTTTGTATTTAGGTCGATTTTAAATGTGCTACCCCAAAATAGATGATATCAAATAAAACACCTCTTTGAGGTAAAATTTTCGAGTGACGAAAGCTGAACTAGAAACACAAAATTTATGATATCAATTTCGTGACGAAAATTACACGCATTTTTTAACCGCCTTAGAAACGTGCGGAAAATCCTTTTTTTTATTTATTCGGAACGTTCCAAAACTGCGTCTACTGCTAGAAACACAAAATAAAAAACAGAACTTTTGCAACGAATCGTATGAATAAATAAAAGGATTTTCCGCACGTTTCAAAGGCGGTTAAAAAATGCGTATAATTTTCGTCACGAAATTGATATCATAAATTTTGTGTTTCTAGTTCAGCTTTCGTCACTCGAAAATTTTACCTCAAAGAGGTGTTTTATTTGATATACATACATACATATACACGAGATTTGGAAGTTTTTATCCAGACGTCCAATGGACATGTTTGAGATATTGTTGGAAAGGTCTTGCAGAGTGTGTCCAGAAAATGTATTCAAGCTTCATAAGCGATTAACCGGATTCTTAAAAATTAGGCTAAAGTGTTGCGAAACAAAAAACGTTTTTTTGCTTTTGCCGGTTTAAGGGGGCATGTGGGCACACCCAACATATTTAGTGTTATTCTATAGGCTAATACCTTTCAAACGATACCTTATATATTAAGTTCCGGCAACTAGTTGGAAAGATATAGAGGTAAATGTGTTTTGGTTCGTGTCTCCACTACGAGATGCTTTGGTATGTATGTGGCGTCTGTACGTACCATCATTTAATTTTTTTAAAACTTTCATGAATTAAAGTACAAAAAAAACTAACAAGGTTTTGTTCCAGGATGTTTTGATAAGTACGCCTGTGTGGGCGTGGCTGCTGCCTGAGTTTCGAAAAAATTCAATTTTTTTAAACTACCACTGAGGCTGCACTACTCAGTCCATGTCATTGATGTGCATATCAGTAGAAGGGACTTCAAACAAGCTATCTTACGCTATCTTTTGCGTTTGTAAAATATAAATATGTCATAACTTTACCGCCTGAAAACTAATAATCGGGCGGCGGAAAATATACGTTTCGAGCATTTTCTCAAAAACTGGTCAGTCGATTTTATTCAAGGTTTCCAGAAATCTAGCCCAAGATCTTAGCTTTCAGCTGGTATATAGCTTATATCTAGGAAAACTCTTGTTGTGGCGATATTACGATTCAAATTGAAAAAATGTCGCTCCAAAAAGGGTCAAATGGTTAAAAATTAACATACTCGTCTAATTTGGTTACTTTAAGATATAAAAATAACATACCCAGTTCCTCGGAAAAAATTCTCATTCCCCGATTACCACTTAAACCGAAATTACCTGCAAATCGGGGAATTTCCCGCGAGTTGACAAGTTGAAGGATGCAGCTGTGCTAATCACTTCGTACATGCCTTGGAAACCACAATTTGTGTGTATTTTAGAGTTTTTTTTTTCAGTCATATACCGAAATTGTAACATTTTCAACGTTTTAATTGTAGTTATGTACACAGTATTTAACTATGCTACATGTGTTTATCACCCGCACTTAACCTACCTGGGAAGACGCGTACAATATTAGCTACAGTTGTACATAAATATATATGTATGAAT
>NW_023478186.1:0-2643 GCF_013731165.1 Rhagoletis pomonella | reverse complement strand
AGGCAATATGATTTCCAAAAAATTCCGGTTTCGCAACACTGTGCGACGCTAAGCCTTTGGAGGTAGAGGAATGTGGGAAAACATGATTCTGTGTACAGTACAGTAATTTTGTTTTACTGAGTAATCGACTATACTATGTATAACTACCAATGTACATTAGGGTGCATCACTCTCCATACACAAAAAAAAACGGTACTGTTTCTTCATCGGAAATCTAAAATTTATTATATTTAAGACCGCCGCCAAAATATTTCGGAAAAATCAAAAATCAAGTGTTTTATTAATGAAACAAGTTTTTAAAAATATTTTTTATAAGAAATTGCCTCAAATGATAGAAGAGCTTAAGCTAAAAAGGTCTGCATACAAATTTTTTAAAATTTTATTAACGGACTCAAAATAATGAGATATCTGTAGGTAAATATTTTGAAATTGGCCTAGCTCCCGTAAAACTTAATATTTTTCCGAAATATTTTGGCGGAAGTCTTAAAATATTTAACACCCTAATGTACTTACATTCGTTTCAAAACAAAGTGTTCGCATGCCGCTATGCATAAGTAGCTGTGGTTGTATACATTCGCTTGCACACATTCACACAGCCACACATATGTACGTACGTACTTTAACAGCCTCACACAAATATTTTTGTTTGATAGTTCAACTGAATTGAACCATTAAGCTGATTTATATCCCTTATGGTCTTATTTTTGCTGCCAATTGCTAGGAGCAAGCACGAAATTTGCTTTTTCGCCTTATTCCGTTCGAGGCGTGGTGGTCGGTAATGAAACGAAAAACATTGTAATTTCATTTTGTTTTTGCCTTACGTCACATTTGCTCCTTATTTTAGAATTTTTTACTTTATTTTACTTTTCCTTGCGTGCTGTGCTTTTTTTTACTTTTTCTTTTTTGACAAATCGAAATAAAATTTTTGACATGCAAAAGCAGACGATGTCAGGTTAGGTACCACAGCTGCCTTCATAGTCCGTGAAATGTCACGTGAGTGCCGCTGGTATGTACGTAAGTACGGAGAAGGAAGGCGGTGCGAAAGTTTAACAGTAAAATTTACCGCAGGGGCCAATATCAAGATATTAGGAATTTATTCCTGCTTTTAGTGCAAAAGAGCGCGGTATGGTCAGAAGTGGAATTGACTGTGGAAGAAAATCGAGATTTTGCGGAATTTTTGAAATAATAAAAGCAAATAGTAAACAAACTGTAACACCTAAATAAATTCATTTGTTTAGTGACTCAGTTTGGAGAGTAGCGTAGGTATTCACATCTCCAAGGTGACTGGGTTATCTGGCTATCTGGTTAGGTGGTTATATTTTTAATTCAGTTTTTCAGAATAGAAAAAACTAAAGAATAATAAATTATAAATGGGTAACCAAATAACCAGGAAGGTGTGAGTGCCAAGAGTTTATGGAAATAAAGTTACGTATACGCACCGCTGTACCTGCATTCATGCACCATGAAAAATATATACCGGCATAGAAAATCTGGAAAACCGCTGTAAGTATAAATTTTGTATGCATAAACTCAGTACAAGATTCTAACCTAGACTGATTGTATTGGCTGCCTTTATCCAGGTCCTCATGGGGTTACACCTAGGCCCGATGGTTTCGCTTTGATACTGCTTTGGCTCAATGCCAACCTTTTTTTCGTCTCTTAACACATCGCAGCCAAAAGCCTCATACCTAACTCTTGCTAAGGCGTAAAAAGTGTTCCGCCGTCCCATCCTCTTCAAGGCAGGAATCGAAAATGAGGTTGTTATCTTTGCCTATCACAGCCTGGTTTTTATCTCACAAGTTGTCTGCAGTCCCATCTGCTCAATGTAAGCAAGTACCTACCAGGACCCTCTGATATTGAGGGAAAAATGAGTTATGTTCACCTGCAGCCTCTCGAAGCCCCCTCAGTCATTGCTGAACGAAATATCCACCCAGTTTCTGACGGCGGCTTCGATGGCTGAAGGTGGGAAAGCAGTAACTAGCAGCGGAAAGAGAAATACCTGATTCGAGCACTCCCTGGCCAAATGGTCAGCTGCCTCTTTACCAGGTACTCCCAAGTGATCTGATAGTGGTTGTTATTTTTTCCAACATAATTTATTCGAGATTTCCTACATAGTTTTGAAGTAGTCAGGGGTGGCCAATGTCTTGAGCGTAGCTTGACTGTTACTACAGACACCTAAACTCCTGCTTTTCTACCTAAATATTTTCCACAAAGGAGTCCATGGCGTTGAGTATTTCATATACCTCGGTTTGAAATGCGAGGCATGTTGCTCAAGAGAGAATTGAGTAGTTGTCGCCGTTACTTTCGATATAGCCGCCAGATCATCACCCTGCATCAGTTTTGTGCTCAGTATTAGGGGAACTGGGAACTTTAGCATCCCTGTGAGATTGAAAATTCCTTGAAGTCTAAATCTCTGCCTCTAGAAATTACCGGCGCACTCCACGTTGCACTGTGGCTCGTCACTTATGATAAGTAA
The DNA here is from genome assembly GCF_013731165.1 of Rhagoletis pomonella. Classification (NCBI taxonomy): domain Eukaryota; kingdom Metazoa; phylum Arthropoda; class Insecta; order Diptera; family Tephritidae; genus Rhagoletis; species Rhagoletis pomonella. The sequence continues at coordinate 167 of NW_023478186.1, read as the reverse complement.
ACAAATAATAAAGTTTTGAGATTTCCAAATTTATGTCGAAATGACATGGACAGATAGCCAGAGTAACCAAAAATATAAATAGGGCCACCTGATTATAATTTTTTTTAACTGTTTAACCTCCGCACAGTGTTGCGAAACCGGAATTTTTTGGAAATCATATTGCCTAA
>NW_023478185.1:0-2643 GCF_013731165.1 Rhagoletis pomonella | reverse complement strand
CGCGTACAATATTAGCTACAGTTGTACATAAATATATATGTATGAATGCATTTGTTCATCCAACCGCGCTGGGACTACTGCCTTTTAAAATTTTGTATAGTCTACTTTTTAAACCTGTCAATAGTTTTAAGAAATTTTTAATATGTTCTGGTTTAAATTTTAGTCGAAAAAGTTCGTGGTTTAAAACTCAAACCAAAATGTTTTAATTCTAGTTTCTAGGTTTCATATATAGAAATTTTTGTTTAAAATCTAAACCGAAATAGAAAATGTTTGCGAAATGTGGTGTTGATTCAAACTCAACATATGAAAGCACATTTATATGCATGGCTGTAGTTGACTGTGCAAAGATGCTTGATACAATTGGTTGCTACCAAGGCTGTCCGGGTTCAATCCCCATCAGACGGAGTATGAAATTTAAGACCTTTTTTAAATTCTAAATTATGAAAATGTTTGGGTTAAAAATTTAAACCGCACTGTTTAAATTCTAAACCCAACATATATCTCTCTTTTTTTAATCTTGGAAGCTTTGTATTTGAAACTGAATTTAGTTTGGTCATATATGTATGTAATCCAAAAAATTTAAAATTAAAACCGAAACTTTTAACCGTGCACTGAGCAAAACTACTTGAGAAAAAAGCATTAGTTTAATAGCACGAGTGCAACACCGTACACGCGATAGAAGTAAAAGTTCTTAAAAAAAGCACATGTGTGCGCCCCACACCCGGTAGAAATCTTAACAAAAATAAACTAGGAGACAATCAGACGAATACAGTTGTTTATTGTATCCAAAGTTTGTATAAAGTTGATAAGTTTTTATGATGTCCCATAATTGTTTTTTTTAATTTTTAATTTTTTCAAATACAAAGTATATGATCATTCTTTTTCGCTTTATTCCGTATTCGAAAAATTATATGTTTCAATGGACACATCGCTTTGAATACATAATTTAGATTTAGATAATATTTTTAGCAATTTTGTTGAGAAAAATAAAACATTTAGATTATTGTTTGTATTTAGGTCGATTTTAAATGTGCTACCCCAAAATAGATGATATCAAATAAAACACCTCTTTGAGGTAAAATTTTCGAGTGACGAAAGCTGAACTAGAAACACAAAATTTATGATATCAATTTCGTGACGAAAATTACACGCATTTTTTAACCGCCTTAGAAACGTGCGGAAAATCCTTTTTTTTATTTATTCGGAACGTTGCAAAACTGCGTCTACTGCTAGAAACACAAAATGAAAAACAGAACTTTTGCAACGAATCGTATGAATAAATAAAAGGATTTTCCGCACGTTTCAAAGGCGGTTAAAAAATGCGTATAATTTTCGTCACGAAATTGATATCATAAATTTTGTGTTTCTAGTTCAGCTTTCGTCACTCGAAAATTTTACCTCAAAGAGGTGTTTTATTTGATATACATACATACATATACACGAGATTTGGAAGTTTTTATCCAGACGTCCAATGGACATGTTTGAGATATTGTTGGAAAGGTCTTGCAGAGTGTGTCCAGAAAATGTATTCAAGCTTCATAAGCGATTAACCGGATTCTTAAAAATTAGGCTAAAGTGTTGCGAAACAAAAAACGTTTTTTTGCTTTTGCCGGTTTAAGGGGGCATGTGGGCACACCCAACATATTTAGTGTTATTCTATAGGCTAATACCTTTCAAACGATACCTTATATATTAAGTTCCGGCAACTAGTTGGAAAGATATAGAGGTAAATGTGTTTTGGTTCGTGTCTCCACTACGAGATGCTTTGGTATGTATGTGGCGTCTGTACGTACCATCATTTAATTTTTTTAAAACTTTCATGAATTAAAGTACAAAAAAAACTAAGAAGGTTTTGTTCCAGGATGTTTTGATAAGTACGCCTGTGTGGGCGTGGCTGCTGCCTGAGTTTCGAAAAAATTCAATTTTTTAAACTACCACTGAGGCTGCACTACTCAGTCCATGTCATTGATGTGCATATCAGTAGAAGGGTCTTCAAAGAAGCTATCTAACGCTATCTTTTGAGTTTGTAAAATATAAATATGTCATAACTTTACCGCCTGAAAACTAATAATCGGGCGGCGGAAAATATACGTTTCGAGCATTTTCTCAAAAACTGGTCAGTCGATTTTATTCAAGGTTTCCAGAAATCTAGCCCAAGATCTTAGCTTTCAGCTGGTATATAGGTTATATCTAGGAAAACTCTTGTTGTGGCGATATTACGATTCAAATTGAAAAAATGTCGCTCCAAAAAGGGTCAAATGGTTAAAAATTAACATACTCGTCTAATTTGGTTACTTTAAGATATAAAAATAACATACCCAGTTCCTCGGAAAAAAATTCTCATTCCCCGATTACCACTTAAACCGAAATTACCTGCAAATCGGGGAATTTCCCGCGAGTTGACAAGTTGAAGGATGCAGCTGTGCTAATCACTTCGTACATGCCTTGGAAACCACAATTTGTGTGTATTTTAGAGTTTTTTTTTTCAGTCATATACCGAAATTGTAACATTTTCAACGTTTTAATTGTAGTTATGTACACAGTATTTAACTATGCTACATGTGTTTATCACCCGCACTTAACCTACCTGGGAAGACGCGTACAATATTAGCTACAGTTGTACATAAATATATATGTATGAAT
>NW_023478184.1:0-2643 GCF_013731165.1 Rhagoletis pomonella | reverse complement strand
TTTTTTTACAGGGTTGCCACCTGCGTTTAAAATTATGGTATTTACACTGTTCTCCCGATTTTCAAAAATGACGTGTCAAATGAACCTATACGTGCATATGTACCCTGCAGGGAGTGACGTTAGCTTATACCTAACTTTAGTCTGTTTACGCGAACACTAGTGCTAACTATTAACTGTGTATTTTGTTCGAAATAAGCTGACTACTTTTGTGGGGCGATGGCCGCAAAAAAGTCAGACCTGGATACCTCTGCATTACATGTCAACTAACTTGTAACTAACTACTTTTGGACATAAAATATCAATAAGAAAAACAAAATATTTTTTTGTTTTTTTACTTTTTTATTTACTTATTTATTTACTTTATTTTATTACATTTCATATTTGTTTACATATTCTGCTCTGGGTGGCCCCATATTCGAACACCGTCAGACATAACTTCAAAATGATAGTATAAAATTTCGATCTTCCTTTTATTTGTCCTGAATATGAAAAAGAATCTGCGAAGTTCAGAAAAAAGTGTATTGAAAGTAATTTTTGTATGAGGATATTTAATAGAAACTTGTAAAGAAAACCAACTCCCGATTGCGTCTGCATGACTCCTGCACGACTTTACAATTCACTTTAAGTTGGTTTTGTCATAGCTAATTAAAAGTGAGGTATTAATCGAAATCTCGCCAAAAAGCTAACTATAAGTTGGTTAGTTTTAACAATTGATAATTTTTCACTGCAGGGTATGTATGACTATACTTTGGTGCGTTTATTCATATCTACCTACATATTTGCAATATTTATACATATGTACATTGTACAACTATGTATGCATGTGAAAAAAGTTTGTGGATGGTGTTATTATTTTCTTCCATACATGTTAGGTAGAAGTCATTTTCGCTGTTATTCAAACGCGAAATTTTTCTACCCAACATATGCGAAAGCTGTTTGTTTAAAAATATTTCTACACACTTGCAATAATTGTGAGGGCTATTCTCATCTGCAAGCAGAACCGCAAATATTGCTGTTGAATGATGTTCTTCTATAAAGATTTCTGAGAAATACTAACGACCATAATTTCTTGAGAATGCATTCCATTATTGTTAGTGGTATGCACATTATAACGAATTTCTTTCACAATATTAACTAAACTGCGAACAAAACTTTCAAAGAAATCGCTGTCAAATTTATTAATTACAAAACTAAACTTTGAGCTCCTAAAATTTTCAACACTAGATGTTGAAGATAGCAACTAAGCAAAAATATTTGTTTTAATCAGCTTTTATTTACATACGTATGTATGTTCGTATACAAATTCAAGTGCAGAAATTAATAAATATACAGACTCATGTACATAAAATATTAATTATCTTTATGAGTTTTAATTTAAGTAATTTCATGTACATACATACATATTTAAATAACGGGTGATTTTTTAAGAGCTTGATAATTTTTTTTTTAAAAAAAACGCATAAAATTTGCAAAATCTCATCGGTTCTTTATTTGAAACGTTAGATTGGTCCATGACATTTACTTTTTGAAGATAATTTCATTTAAATGTTGACCGCGGCTGCGTCTTAGGTGGTCCATTCGGAAAGTCCAATTTTGGGCAACTTTTTCGAGCATTTCGGCCGGAATAGCCCGAATTTCTTCGGAAATGTTGTCTTCCAAAGCTGGAATAGTTGCTGGCTTATTTCTGTAGACTTTAGACTTGACGTAGCCCCACAAAAAATAGTCTAAAGGCGTCAAATCGCATGATCTTGGTGGCCAACTTACCGGTCCATTTCTTGAGATGAATTGTTCTCCGAAGTTTTCCCTCAAAATGGCCATAGAATCGCGAGCTGTGTGGCATGTAGCGCCATCTTGTTGAAACCACATGTCAACCAAGTTCAGTTCTTCCATTTTTGGCAACAAAAAGTTTGTTAGCATCGAACGATAGCGATCGCCATTCACCGTAACGTTGCGTCCAACAGCATCTTTGAAAAAATACGGTCCAATGATTCCACCAGCGTACAAACCACACCAAACAGTGCATTTTTCGGGATGCATGGGCAGTTCTTGAACGGCTTCTGGTTGCTCTTCACTCCAAATGCGGCAATTTTGCTTATTTACGAAGCCATTCAACCAGAAATGAGCCTCATCGCTGAACAAAATTTGTCGATAAAAAAGCGGATTTTCTGCCAACTGATTTTGGTAATAAAATTCAATGATTTGCAAGCGTTGCTCGTTAGTAAGTCTATTCATGATGAAATGTCAAAGCATACTGAGCATCTTTCTCTTTGACACCATGTCTGAAATCCCACGTGATCTGTCAAATACTAATGCATGAAAATCCTAACCTCAAAAAAATCACCCGTTACATATTTACGAATACATAGATGTAAGTGCGGAAATAAATATTTCTTTAATATGAAATTTCAAACAATATTTAAAAAATAAAACCTTATTTTATACATAGAGGCCGAACCTTTTCATTTGACACCTCATTTTTGAAAATCGGGAGAACGGTGTAAATACCATAATTTTAAACGCAGGTGGCAACCCTGTAAAAAAAATATATCCTTGTTACAAATTTAGAGGGCAAGCCCTTTCATTTAACACCTCATTGTTGAAAATCGGGAGAACGGTGTAAATATCACAATTTTAAACGCAGGT
>NW_023478183.1:0-2643 GCF_013731165.1 Rhagoletis pomonella | reverse complement strand
TTCACAATTGTATTTGGTTACGGAACTCGGATCTGTGCTTGTGCAAATGCAAAATGAGTATGGTTCATTTAATGCTGGAAAAGGTCCGGAAGGATTCGTCAGGCACACTTGGCCGTCGCATCCCAGCTGAAGGAAATTTTAAATGAGAACTGAGTAAATTATAGAACTAAGTTATGTGCATATTTACTTACCGCCTGACATATTAGCAAAGTATCGTTAAATATCTCCGAGTTAGGGCAGCTCTTCTTAGTGGCTACACCATCTTGTTCGCAATAGCAGAATGCGTTTGGATCACCCGTAGCACCAAAAATCAAACCAACATTGTCTACACAAAGTGAATCACTACAAGCCTCCTCCTCGCTAGTTGGCAGACATATACCCCTATCCACGTCAAATTTGCTACCATCTTCACAGGGCTTATATTCGGCACCCGAAGCAAGGCATATGCAGAAGCCGTCGGTATCATTGTCCAAAGCTGGGAAAATGGTATTCTCGTCCGCCGTGAGGCAGAAAGTAGAAGAACATTTTTCCTGCACAACAAACAAAATAGGGGAATGGATTAAGTGGCTACGACTACAGCAAAGGTATACGCTTTAAACTTACATCGTGCGTTTGGCATAATTGAGAAACTGGATTATAGGTTTGGTTGTTGGGACAGTCAACTATCACTTGCTGCTTGCTCACACACAGACAGAAACTATGTGTGTCATTGCGGTTGGGAGAGCGGGTGTTCTCTGGGTAAACGTCACATAGCTCTGGGTCACAAGGCGCATTCTTAAAAAGAAACATGTATTACAAAATAATACAATGATATGATAACCATTGCATTTGGCCCCCTTACCGAGTAGCATATTCCCAGATCCGCTCGGAAGGTGTAGTTGTCTGAGCAGTGGTATAAGTATGCTGCACCATCACGACACAAACAGAATGCGGTGTCATCGGTATCTGTTGACGGCGCAAACGCATCATATTCAGAGCTAGTAGAACTGCATTTGGTCTGATCACAATTTGACTGTGGGGCACAACGCAATGGACAAAAATTAGCAAACGATAATAAGTATTGGTGTGGAATCGCATTGACTTACGCTTGGTTGCTCTAAGCAGACTCCTAAAGAAGCTTGGTAAACAGTTCCAGGACTACATTCGTTAATTTGTGCCACACCTCCAAGGCACACATAGAATTTAGTGTCATTTCCTACCACAGGGAATGTACTTCCGTCATCTTTATCCAGGCACAATGTAGCTTCACAAACTGCATCTTCATGACATTTGCCCAGGGTTATGTCGAACCCACCCACCGCACACGTTTCCACATAAGGCTTACCATCATTACAAAGGAAGTACTTGGTACAATCGGGATTTGGTAGGAACGTAATGCCTGTGGTATCTTTGCAGGGATTTATGCAGGTCGCATTGTAATCTGGCATGCAAATTCCTTGAAGCGGATTAAACCATTTTTCATCAGGACATTCGTATACTTCTCCTTTACCACCTTCACAAAGGTAAAAAGATGTACAATTGGTCGAGTCTGCTACAGCTGTGCTATCCGGTTGATCCTTGCACACGTTGGGCCAGCAGGTATTGTCAGTGTCGGGTTCACAAACCCCGAGGCTACTATTAAAAAGGTTGCCACTTCCACAATCACGTTCTTGAAGCCTGCCTCCAGTGCATATATAATACTTGTCACAATTATCAGGGTAAGGGAGCAATTGACCTTCGTTATAGCCGCCGGGGCAAGTGCAATTAGTTTCAGCTGGCCAACAAACGTGGTCAGTATCCGGAATACAAGCGCCAGTACTATTATCAAAACGATTGCCATTGCCACAATCGCTTTCTTGGAGCTTACCGTCGGTACATCTATAATATTTATCGCAGTTTACGGGGTAATTAGGGAATGGCAGTAATTGTCCTTCCTTGTAACCGCCCGGGCATGTGCACTCTGTGTCACTATCACTAGCTGCTTTGCCATCAACGACGGCACTTTTACTGTCCAAATTAAAGTTTGAGATGCAACTTTGTTCGCTGTCAATGTTGCATGTTAGTGTTCTTGGTTCAAAATAGTTGCCAAAGCCACAATCCCTTAAAATCATTTCACCGCTGACACAAATTAGATACTGCCGACAATCCTTGGGATGGCTGACTATTTTTCCTTCAGCGTACAAACCTAAACATTTTAAATTGTCCAATGCACGATTTTCAGATTTTTCCACGGTGTTTTCACTGTTTTCATCAGAAATAGAAACCTCGTTGTTATTATTGAGAAAACTCTCATCGGATTTTTGGGGGGTTTCATCTAAAACTCCTACTTCACTGTTAGATCTCAAATCAGATTCCTCGTCTGCGACATCTTCGTCTACACTCCGTTTGCTTCGCTGGCCGTCAGCTGGCCAGCAGTTATGTTCTGTATCGGGCTCACACGCCTTCAGGGTGCTATCAAAGCGATTACCTACACCGCATTCTCTTTCCTGGAGCTTGCCGTCAAAGCATACGTAGTATTTATCACAACTCTCAGGATAAGGTAATAATTCCCCTTCCTCGTAACCACCAGGACAAGTGCGACCAATATCGTTTGCAGGTCCTGTAATTTGAGCACATTCAGTGGTAGTTGTTGTAACTTCTGGGCATGCAGTAGTAGTTGTTGTA
>NW_023478182.1:0-2643 GCF_013731165.1 Rhagoletis pomonella | reverse complement strand
CTGGAGCGTCGGTGTCCATTCGAACGACATGACCAAGCCAGCGGAGCCGCTGCACTATGTCCATATCGTTGTAAAGCTCATACAGCTCATCGTTCCATCGTTTGATCAATGGTAATAATATTCTGAAATATCCCGGGATCTTGGGATTACCAATCTAAGATCCTGAAATCCCGGGATTCAAAAAATGGTCCGGGATGCCTTAATACATACTACGCACGTTAAAAGTATGCTTTCTACAATGAAGCTTGGCAGAGAATGCTTTGGCCACTAAAATAACCTATAAACGACAGATAAATTAATATTTCATATCAATAATTGCACGAAAAATGATATTTCTTGCCCTCATTTGATTAAAAGGAAAAAATGTTTCACATAATTATATTTATTTGCGACAGCTGACGACCGACGCACGCGATCTTTCTACATATACACATATGTCCTTGAATAACAGGCCACAAATAAATTTTTTCGGGGATTATATTTCAATCAGGTATACAGCATACCTGCTGCAAGTAGCAAACTATTTCGGGGGTGTTAAAAAGTGCTTAGTTGTTTTTTGTTTCTGCGGCAGAAGCGATTATACTATCGGCCCTTTACTTATTTTTCTCTGTAAAGACAAAATACATGCATATGTACATAAATAAATACCAGAGCTGTATAATGATTGAATCAATTGAGTGTGCATTCACATTTTATTCGTTTCAAAAATGTTATTGTTTGATTTAAAAACTTTAACAACCACTCTTGAGATTGTAAACACAAAATATGTAGTGTGTTATGGAATGGTTGAGACCCATACACATAGAGAATGTGAATGCAAAAAAAAACTCAATCATGTATGATTGTACGTTTGTGTGAGTGCAATCGGGCATTATCATTCAGTACTAATATTATTTGTTGTATCCGGGTTGAGATTTTTGTACTCAAAATGTGTAACCAGAAGATTGCCATCTCCCTTAATATTAGTAATCAAATAAATATTTGGAATTTTCGGAATGCGGATGTGTGAATGGGAACGTTAGGAATAACATTAAAAAAGCTATAATAAACTTAAGTCATCGTTTTTATTACTTAAAAATTTTGTAAATTATTAGAACATTGAACGAGGGTATGCAGTTACAGTTGCATGGCTGTACTCAATCCCGACTCTTGCGTCCTCTGTCGCGCACTCAGAGCAACCCATGTGCAAGATGCGGTAAACAATCCGAGTGGAGCCTTGGGTCACGGCAGAAAGAGAGGGAGCTTCGGTGGGGCCACTCTGACTTATTCGGTTTAAGGGCTCACTGAAGTCTGCAGCATCTGTTCACCATTAGATGCGGCTGTAAGCCGGTGTCTGCTTCGAGCAAGCTGCTCGCTATATAAACGTGTATTTGGTTGCGAAACCCCAGCAATGGGTTGTGCGCTGGGTTTGGGACCCGCCACGTAAAAACCACTTCCAGTGAAGAAGCAAGGCAAAGCCTCGGATGAGATCCTCCTTATGATGACGACCACGGCAAACATTTAAAGGACTACGATTTGAGGGCATGCACCTGGAATGTTGATGTCCTCGTAAGGACAAAAGCTGACATCACCGCCATCCAAGAAATGCGTGGTGGGAGAGAGACTCCGTCGCCGAGTACTGTTGTTCACCACGGTGGACGAGCGTCTAGCCACAATCCGCATCAAAGCGAGAATCTTCAACATATCGCTCATCTGCGCCCATGCGCCGATGGAAGAGAAAGATGAAGCACCTAAGGATCTCTTCTATGAGCGCTTGGAGCGGACGTACGAGCGCTGCCCCCGCCATGATATCAAAATCGTGCTTGGCGACTTCAATGCCAGGGTGGGCATGGAAGGGATCTTTGGGACCACCGTCGGAAAATTCAACCTCCACGACGGAGCGTCCGACAAGGTATTGAGGCTGATCGACTTCGCCAGGGCCCTAAATATGGTAGTATGCAGTACTAGGCTCCAGCAAAAAAAGATCCATCAAGCTACGTGGCTGTCTCTGGATCGAAAAACGAGAAATCAAATCGATCATGTTGTGATAGATGGAAGGCACGCTCCCAGTGTTTTAGACCTACGCGCAGTCCGAGACCCAAACATCGACTCGGACCACTATCTGGTTGCAGCCAAGGTAGGCACACGCCTCTGTGCAACAAAAAACGTGCGCCCAAATATGTAAGGAAAGCTTAACGTCGAAAACCTTTAATCACAACAGACAGCCAGTGCTTTCGCTACTCGACGCTCACACCTGTTCTCAGAGAGCACTCTTCAACAAACCGACTACTGCGAGTAATGGTACCACATTTCTCGCTCATTAAGTACCGCCGCCGAAGAAGTAGTCAGATTTAATTTAATTTAGTCAGAGAAAAAAGATGATGCCTACAGGGCCACGCTGCGATCGGGCGTAACGCGCGCTATGTGGGACCGCTATAGGGATCTGAAGAGGGACATATTTACCGCAATAAGAAGAGAGAGGCCAAAATATGTGAGTGCGAAGAGCTTGAAATGCTGGCCGACAGGAAGAATGCCCGAACATTTTACCAAATGGTTAGGCGACTTACGGAAGGTTTCAAGACCAGGGCGTACTCCTGTAAAAACAACAATGGCGACATAGTAACGTAGTGATAGTATTCAACTCGGAACCCGCTGGTGGTAGCA
>NW_023478181.1:0-2643 GCF_013731165.1 Rhagoletis pomonella | reverse complement strand
GTTGATATCCTTATAGGCATGGACGAAATGGACAAAATCCTACTAAATGGGTTAAGAAAGGGCCAACATGGCACTCCAATGGCGCAAAACACTGTGTTCGGTTGGGTATTGCTCGGGAACGCGGCCAATTTACTAAAGCAGCCCACATTAAAGGTGGGTAACTCAGCACTGTGCTGAGTTACTGTGCTGACTCTTAGAAATGTGCCGCACGCTCAGACTCACCTCTGAAAAAATTTGTAACTCAGTAACTCAGTTTATGTGCTGACAATGTATAGCTCAGTGTGCTTCAGTGTCGATATGGTAACTCAGTTGATGTGCTGACACTTGCATAGCTCGGTTCGGCTGCATTGTTTACAACTGTGTCGATGTGGTAACTCAATTGATGAGCTGACACATTCACACAATACGATCTTCCAAAAAGTACCATAATAGATGGCGTCACGAGACTTACCATCAGTTGAATATACGACTACCAAATTTAACAAGAAGCAAGGCGAATAGCCCAGTTATGCATACTTGCACTGCTATACCCTTTTTACGTAAAAGTCAAAACCAAACAGAATTCTACAAGTGAAGTGCTATGCGTTGGGTAACCGCTTACATGCATAGCCCATTTAACAGATTCTTATGTGACAACTCTCAAGCAAAACTAAGTAGGGAATTTATTCGCAAATGAACTCACCAGTTGAAATCAGCTTTCTAAAATTTTGCCGGCCAGCTACGAATAGAAGCTAAGGATAACCTTTTCTAAATCGATTTCGATTACTAACATCGTCAATAATTTCGATGCACATACCAATTGTGCGATAGCACACTTGTGCCAGCTCTCTGTGCTGACTCATTAAAGTGAGTTGGAGTTACTGAGTCAGCACACCAAAATTTACAGAGTTACCCACCCTTAGCCCACATCCATAACCACCTTACACTGTGACACGCAACTATCCGAGCTGGTCAACAAGTTCTGGGAACTCGAAGAGTTACGCCCGAGAAAGCATTACACTCCGGAAGAACTCACCTGTGAACAACTTTTCGAAGACACTACCAAGCGAGCTAACGATGGTAGATACGTCGTGCGCTTACCGTTGAAGAAATCCGTACCGATAGGTGAATCTAGAAGCATTGCAGTCCGAGCATTACTCCGAATGGAGAAGAGGTTTGCTGCTGACGAACAACTCTATCGAGAATATTGTAAGTTCATGGAAGAACTTCTTGACTTAGGCCATATGGAGCAAGCTGGTGCCGTTACAGGCGACACGTACTACATGCCGCACCACGCCGTGGTAAAACATTCAAGTGCCACGACTAAGCTCAGAGTAGTATTCAACGCGTCCATGAAGACGTCATCCGGAAACTCGCTCAACGATGCTCTGATGGTAGGGCCGCAGCTACAACAAGACCTATTCTCCATACTAGTTCGTTTCCGCACGCATCGCTATGGGCTGATCGCGGACATCGAGAAGATGTACCGCCAGGTTTACGTAGCAGAACAAGATGCTGACTATCAACGTATAGTATGGCGTGAGAACTCATCACAACCCATTCGCGATTATCGTCTTCTGAGAGTAACTTATGGAGTGGCTTCGGCATCGCATCTTGCTGTGAAATCGTTACATCGCGCTGCGCTGGATGCAGGCGATGCATATAAAGGGATCGCTGATGTCATTACAAGGGATTTCTACATGGACGATTTGTTAACGGGGTCGGACTCCCTGCATGACTTAATCACGCTGCAGAAAGATGTCGCCTTCGTATTGTCTAAGAGTGGTTTTGAACTGCGAAAATGGGCCACGAACTGTCAGCCGTTACGAGAACGAATACCGCACGTTTCCAAGCAAGTTTCGCATCTTTTAGCTGAAGGAAATGAAATCCGAACTCTGGGTTCCGTTTGGCACACCGATAATGATTTACTTTCTATTGCTGTCAATCTACAAGAATTGCCTGACAAGATCACAAAACGCGTGTTTCTATCCGACTCAAGCAAGATATTCGATCCGCTTGGATTAGCCGCGCCCTGTACAATTCGCGCTAAAATTTGGTTACAAAGGGTATGGCGTTCAAATGTAGATTGGGACGAGTTAGTACCACTGAATGTAGCAGAAGATTGGTTGGCGCATCGAAGTGAGTTACCTAAACTTGCATCGCTTAAGCTGAAGCGTTGGCTGGGCACGGGCTCAGTGGTCGACGCGGAATTCCATATCTTTACGGACGCTTCGGAAGCTGCTTATGCGGCTGCGCTTTATTGCCGGACGCAAAACGCAAACGGTGAGATAGAGGTGGTATTAGTTGCCGCCAAAACCAAGGTAGCGCCTGTGAAGGTCATTTCGTTGCCGCGCTTAGAACTATGCGCTGCTCATCTAGGCGCAAGGCTGGTACGGCAAGTTCGATCTAGCCTCGCCTGTAAGCTCGGTAAGCTGTACGCGTGGACAGACTCCACAGTTACGTTAGCGTGGTTACAAGGTACTCCAAGTCGCTGGTCCGTCTTCGTTGCAAATCGCGTTGCGGACGTACAGGAAGTGTTGCCGGCAAATCACTGGAGACACGTCGCGTCGGAACATAATCCTGCTGATTGCGCTTCGAGGGGCATCACGCCTTCTCAGCTGCTCGCGCATCCTCTATGGTGGCATGGGCCGCATTGGCTGCGAG
>NW_023478180.1:0-2643 GCF_013731165.1 Rhagoletis pomonella | reverse complement strand
CGGGGAAGGATCTCGAAAACCTTTTATTTTTTTGCAGATTTTTTTTTTCTCCCTAAGCTCTGTTATATTACAAAAAAAATAAGGTATCATCGAAGAAAATCGATGCAAAACTACGTAAGTTATAAGCGATCAAATAAAAATACCCAGGTTGCGCAATTTCAACGTATACCTCAAAACGTATGTATGGTATAAAGAAGAGTGAAATATCTAGCTATGCTCTGTTTCTATTGAGTTAAAAGTTCAATTTATGAATGAAATTACCCATATTTTTAACTTTTTTTTTAAATTTATTTATGTTTATACTATATTCTAACAATCTTTATCTTAATTTGATTTTACTATGTTGTCGAAATAATTATGTGTTCTACTTTGACGCTTATTCAGTTTAGGATCGGTTTCTCTTATGAGAAACCAGCAGTAATCACCCATCATTGCGACGTCCCAGAATCCTTGATATCGATTCTCAATTAATTTCATTTGCTGATTAAACCTTTCGCCATGTTCATCACTTTCGTCGCCAAGATTTGCCGGAAAAAAGCTCAAATGTGAGTGGAGAAAGTGAATTTTTAAAGACATATTTACGCCCATTTTCGCATAATTATTGATTAGGTCGTTCACTATCTGCTCGTAGTTAGGGCTTTTGTGTCTACCGAGAAAAGAAGCAACGACCTTTTCAAAGGATTCCCACGCTGCTACCTCAACTGATGAGAGTAGTCCTTTGAATTGATTATTGTTGATCAACTTTCTTATTTGTGGTCCAACAAAAATACCTTCCTTTATCTTGGCTTGAGAAATATCTGGAAAAACTGTTTTCAAATAGTCGAATGCTTCGCCTTCTTTGTCCAAAGCCTTAACAAAGTTTTTAATGAGACCGAGCTTGATGTGTAAGGGTGGAAGTATGATTTTCTCTTTCTTGACAAGAAGGGTGTATTTGATGTTATCCACACCAACGGTAAACTCGACTCTTTCCGGCCAATCCTTTCTGACGTAGTGGTCCTTACGAGCTCGGCTATCCCACTTGCAGAGGAAGCAGCAGTGCTTGGTGTAGCCACTTTGTACACCGCATAGCATTGCAACGACTTTGAGATCAGAACATATTTTCCAATCATGCTCTTCATATTTGATAAATTTGAGTATTTTTTGCATTTCCTCGTAGGTTTCCTTTGTATTTACTGCATGTGCAATCGGGATAGAAGGCTTTTTGTTACCAATATGCAATAATACAGCCTTCAAACTCAGTTTATTGCCGTCTATGAACAATCGCCACTCTTTTGAATCATATGTTTGACCAAACTCTTTGAATAAAGCAGGGATGTCGTTGCAGTAGCATATACTGTCTTTCTTGGTATAGTGTTTGGAAAATGGTTCGTGACGAGTTCTACTATATGTCACCTTAACATCGGATGACACAAATTTAAATTGTTGCATACGAGAAGTGTGGATCTCGGCCTTTTCCTTGGATAGTTCCAAATCTCTTATCCAATCATTAAGTTGTGCTTGTGAGAGAACGTTTCTTTCGTTTTCCATGCGAAATTCAGTACAACTTGATCCCCCGCACTCAGATGTTACTGTTGACAATGGAACTGGATCCGCAACTGCCGTTGAATTTAGTACTGGTACTGTCACTGTAGGTACGCTAGCATAGGTTACTCCTCTTGATCTTCCAACGCCAAGTACTTTTGTTTGACAAATATAACACTCTATTGAATGGCAAGTAGGTTCGCTCCATATCATTGGTGTATCAAATTTTGTTTGTTGTCCTGATTCCCACTGAATCAATTCTACTCGACACGATGTACACAAAGTGTTCGGTGTCCATGGTTTTTCAGCATTTTTAGGCTCAATTCCAAAATACTTGGAGTATAAAGTTTTGATATGATCTGAGAACACTCGTCGTCGCCTTATGATAGTATATTGGCCACACATGAAACAGAACATATCTGGATCCTTATTACACTCAAATTCTCGCGTCCTTTTACACATTTTATTTTTTTAATAAATCACGGTTTTGAAATTAGACTTATGAACTGAACTATCTCCGGCGAGCCTTGAAGATGTTATGAAGTTTCAAAGCGCATTAACTCATATTTATACTCGGAACAAGAATAAAATTGAAAAAATCAAATCTTACTTATACAGAAAGGTTCCTTTTTATAACAAGCCGGGAAAAGAAAATACTACCTGTTTTAGATGTAGGCTTTAGAAATTTTCTGTGTCTTATAATTTTGAAAATCTACCTGCATACTTACCCATAACTGACGGAAATACATGTTTATAACTACATGCCTACAGCAGGTTTCGAACCCAACCACTCTTCCTTTCGATGCAACCACTCTACCTACTATAATACAATTCGAGTATTAAAAGTACTATTTGATTTATTTAAAGAAAAAGTGTTATCATTGTTATGGTGTTATTCGTTTATCCGGATAATATCTCACTTGCACTTTATAATATATGTATGTATGTATAGGTACATACATTGAAGTTGCGCAACCTGGGTATTTTTATTTGATCGCTTATAACTTACGTAGTTTTGCATCGATTTTCTTCGATGATAGCTTATTTTTTTTGTAATACAACAGAGCTTAGGGAGAAAAAAAATCTGCAAAAAAATAAAAGGTTTTCGAGATCCTTCCCCGC
>NW_023478179.1:0-2643 GCF_013731165.1 Rhagoletis pomonella | reverse complement strand
AAAAAAATTCATATGAAGCTTTTTACAGATACAGCTTGAATTGTAATGAATTCAAGTCCCGAATCGTTTGTAGTTGATTGTGGTTTACATTTTTCTTTTTTTAGTTAAAAAAAAGTGCGTAATGCGTTTTTTAAAAAATGTATATGAAGCTTTTTACAGCTTCAGCTTCAGTCTTATGAATTCTGGTCCAAAATCAATTGTAGTTAAAAGTTTTTTTTTTAGTGGAAAAATAAGTGCTTAATGCGTTTTTAAAAAAATTTATATGAAGCTTTTTACAGCTTCAGCTTCAGTTTTTATGAATTCTGGTTCAGAATCGTTTGTAGTTGATTGTAGTTTACATTTTTTTTAGTTCAATAAAAGTGCGTAATGCGTTTTAAAAAAAAATTTATATGAAGCTTTTTGCAGCTACAGCTTCAGTTTTAGTGATTTCTGTTCCAAAATCGTTTGTAGTTGATTTTAGTTTTAATTTTTTTTTTAGTTCAAAAATAAGTGCGTAATGCGTTTTTAAAAAAATTCATATGAAGCTTTTACAGCTTCAGCCCCGTTTTAATGAATTCTAATCCAGAATCGTTTGTAGTTGATTGTACATTACGTTTTTTTTAGTTCAAAAAAATTGCGTAATGCGTTTTTAAAAAAAATTAATAGGAAGCTTTTTACAGCTACAGCTTCAGTTTTAATGAATTCAGGTCCATAAGCGTTTGTAGTTGATTGTAGTTAAATTTTTTTTTTGTTTAGTTGAAAAATAAGTGCGTAATGCGTTTTTAAAAAAATGTATATGAAGCTTTTTACAGCTTCAGCTTCCGTTTTAATGAATTCTGGTCCAGAATCGTTTGTAGTTGATTGTAGTTAAAATTTTTTTTTTAGTTGAAAATAAGTGCGTAATGCGTTTTTAAAAAAATGTATATGAAGCTTTTTACAGCTTCAGTTTCCGTTTTAATGAATTCTGGTACAGAATCGTTTGCATTTGATTGTAGTTTACATTTTTTGTTAGTTGAAAAATAAGTGCGTAATGCATTTTTTTTAAATTCATTTGAAGTGTTTTACAGCTACAACTTCAATTTTAATTAATTCAGGTCCAGAATCGTTTGTAGTTGATTGTAGTTTAATTTTTTTTTTTTAGATGAAAAGTAAGTGCGTAATGCGTTTTTTTCTTAATTTATAGGAAGATTTTACAACTTCAGCTTCCGTATTAATGAATTCTGGTCCGGTTGTAGTTGATTGTAGTTTACATTTATTTTAATTCAAAAAAAGTGCGTAATGCGTTTTTTTTTTTAATTTATATGAAGCTTTTTACAGCTTCAGTTTCCGTTTTAATGAATTCTGTTACAGAATCGTTTGCATTTGATTGTAGTTTACATTTTTTGTTAGTTGAAAAATAAGTGCGTAATGCATTTTTTTTAAATTCATTTGAAGCTTTTTACAGCTACAGCTTCAGTTTTAATGAATTCAGGTCCATAAGCGTTTGTAGTTGATTGTAGTTAAATTTTTTTTTTGTTTAGTTGAAAAATAAGTGCGTAATGCGTTTTTAAAAAAATGTATATGAAGCTTTTTACAGCTTCAGCTTCCGTTTTAATGAATTCTGGTCCAGAATCGTTTGTAGTGGATTGTAGTTTGAAATTTTTTTTAGTTGAAAAATAAGTGCGTAATGCGTTTTTTAAAAAATTCATATTAAGCTGTTTGCAGCTACAGCTTCAATTCTAATGAATTCACGTCCAGAATTTTTTTTTTTGTTCAAAAATAAGTGCGTAATGCGTTTTTTAAAAAGTTCATATGAAGCTTTTTACAGATACAGCTTCAATTGTAATGAATTCAGGTCCAGAATCGTTTGTAGTTTACATTTTTCTTTTTTAGTTAAAAAAAGTGCGTAACGCGTTTTTTTTTTATTTATATGAAGCTTTTTACAGCTTCAGCTTCCATTTTAATGAATTCTGGTCCAGAATCGTTTGTAGTTGATTGTAGTTTACATTTTTTTTTAGTTCAAAAAAAAAGTTCGTAATGCGTTCTTTAAAAAATTTATATGAAGCTTTTTACAGCTACAGCTTCAGTTTTAATGAATTCTGGTCCAAAATCGTTTGTAGTTGATTGTAGTTTTAAATTTTTTTTAGTTCAAAAATAAGTGCGTAATGCGTTTTTTTTTAAATTCATAAGAAGTTTTTTACAGATACAGCTTCAATTGTAATGAATTCAGGTCCAGAATCGTTTGTAGTTGATTGTAGATTACATTTTTCTTTTTTTGTTCAAAAAAAGTGTGTACGCGTTTTTAAAAAAATTTATGTGAAGCTCTTTACAGCTACAGCTTCAATTTTAATGAATTCTGGTCCAAAATCGTTTGTAGTTGATTGTAGTTTTAAATTTTTTTTTAGTTAAAATATAAGTGCGTAATGCGTTTTAAAAAAAATTCACATGAAGCTTTTTACAGATACAGCTTCAATTGTAATGAATTCAGGTCCAGAATCGTTTGTAGTTGATTGCAGTTTACATTTTCCCTTTTTTAGTTAAAAAAAGTGCGTAATGCGTTTTTAAAAAATTTATATGAAGCTTTTACAGCTTCAGCCCCGTTTTAATTAATTCTGGTCCAAAATCGTTTGTAGTTGATTGTACATTACATTTTTTTTAGTTCAAAAAAAGTGCGTAATGCGTTTT
>NW_023478178.1:0-2644 GCF_013731165.1 Rhagoletis pomonella | reverse complement strand
CCCATGATACAATAATTTTTAGAAGGTAGTTTCACTTCAAAATTTTTGACATAAAACGTGTCTGTGACAAACACGCAATGTGGCCACTGCTACGATATAGAACTTGGGGATTATCGCTTGTTATTTTAGATATTTTTTAACAGAACATGTAAAGATTTATATGTTTCATAACTGATCACTTAATTTTTAATATAAATATACGTATTTTATACATACATTTTTGCCACTGCTAATCACATGAATAAAAATCATAAAAATGAAAATATAACAGCAATATTTCTTGTTTATAATGGATTAGATCTAGATTAGTCTTTCCATTGCACCACAACTTATTGGTCAGAGCGATTAAGCTGGTGTAGTGTGCGCACCTCCATACATCTTCATGTACATATTTCAAGCGAGCCCTATCATTTAAATAGGCTGCCGATAAAGTCTGTGGTGTGCGGTGGCTCTTATAGCTGTGTCCTTACATCTATTCCGTGTGTTGCAATATCCACGAAAGCAGCAGTTAATTTTTTATGAAGAAAATTATTACAAAATATTCGAAAATTTCTCTAATTATATGTTTGGCTTTTCTTTGTTTTATTTTTCCAACGTCAAAAGCTGGATTTTTGTTTTGAAAAAGTTGGTACAACAAAAAATACGAAACACGTTTTCTGTCAGATAGCTAACATGGCGGATAAGAAGAAGAAGTGAAACTACCTTCTAAAAATTATTGTATCATGAGTAAACCTTTTTGAGTACTCCTCGGGGGTAAAATCTGATCAGGGTTGATAATGAGAAGGAGCATGAATTTTGCCGATTCAGAGTTGCATACAAATTTACTGTGGTATGAAAGGGAGCAAGAACCACTATAGCAGAGTGGCGCAGGTAATTTTGTAAACAAACACTTTTCTTATAATTATAAGAGATAATTGCTATTTATTTTGCCATATTTCGATATGCAGTGTGTATCCAGAGGCAGTGGCATGTGAGCCTCACTAAAATCTACTCATTATGTTGGAGCAGCTTCGGGTAATGGACCATTGAATTCGCTGGCTGAACTTATGACCACCTTAACCTTCGAAGTCTCCAAGCAAATGCGTGTCCTGAGTTTATAGGGCAGCCATGTATGTGTGTATAATTCATATTGTGACATTCTATACTTTGATGTTGAGTATTTTTGATGAGCTCCGGGTAATGGTCGCTCAAACTTGGGTGTGCTTAATGAGCTCTCTGGGCGGATGCGCTGGCAGGCTTTGGAGTCTCTATAACTATACAAACCTTTTTTTTTTGCTTTGGAATAAGGACTTAAATATATTCGGAAATTTAGAATTTTCCTTGATAAATTCACAAAATTCACGGTTTTCATAAAAATATAATCTTATAATGGATATTTTATTGATTTTAAACTTATATGAAAACTCCACTCAGGGCTATAATTACGACTTGAGTTTCCAGTTTAAAGAAAGACAAGCAATAATTATGTACTTTACTATTGATATTACCGTCAATTAAGCATTGATATTATATTTAAACTACATTTTGTTCATAAATAACACAATTATATATATTTTATCCTCGAAAAGAACTTTTTCTAATCATGAGGCGAAATTCCCCACAGTAAGTGTTGCCGTGCACGCTAAACGAAAACGTTGCACACCACCCAAAAGTACTTCTAGGGGACCAATTGGTGAGAAACTGCGAAAAGGTTTATTACTGTATATACTGTGCTCATACCAACCATATATGTACACAAAATTTCATAAAAATCGGTCAAGCCGTTTAGGAGGAGTTCGACCACTAACACCGTGACACGAGATTTTTATATATTACATTATTGAACATTAAAAAAATTATAGCTACATAGATATGTATGCACATATGTGCCTACCTAGTAAATAAAACTGGTCAAAATAGCACGCATCTATTCTTCTGTGCATGAAAATATATACATAAATAAATACATACATATGTGTATATATGTATGTATATAGCATTTTCAGTTTAAATGAAACCATTTTAAAATTAAGCGAATCCTTTTTCAAATTAAATGAAACCTTTTTCATGTTAAGCGAAACCTTTTTCAAATTAAATGAAACCTTTTTCAGATTCAGTGAAACTTTATTCAAATTAAATGAGACCTTTTTCAGATTCAATGAAACTTTATTCAAATTAAATGAAACTTTTTTCAAATTAAATGAAACTTTATTCAAATGAAATGAAACTTCTTTTTTGGATTACTTTGAATTAGCTGTTACGTGTTGCTCTCCCTTACGGTCAAGGCATGTTAAATACAGTGTTGCCGTTTCGGTCCAATTGGACCAAAATTGGTGGTTTCATTTCTTAAAATAAAGCTCTGGTAGGTTGGTTGGTTTGCTGTGATTTTCGAGTGGTTTTGGTAACTAGGCAAATCATATAATTTATTCATTTTATAAAACTTCAAATATCTGTTTTCGGGAGTACATGTAAAGGATGATGTGAAAAGGAAAAGAGAAATGGGACATGTCAAAATTATTCTTGAACCGAAGTTGAATGTTGCCGTGATTAGACTGTGCTCTAATCCATAGGGTTTTTTTAAGTTAAAAGAAAATAATTAGACAATTGTTATGCAAATGCCAAAGTTTACATTTCGCTTAAGCGAGTGAGTGAGAAGGGAGAGTAT
>NW_023478177.1:0-2644 GCF_013731165.1 Rhagoletis pomonella | reverse complement strand
CTGGAGCGTCGGTGTCCATTCGAACGACATGACCAAGCCAGCGGAGCCGCTGCACTATGTCCATATCGTTGTAAAGCTCATACAGCTCATCGTTCCATCGTTTGATCAATGGTAATAATATCCCGAAATATCCCGGGATCTTGGGATTACCAATCTAAGATCCCGAAATCCCGGGATTCAAAAAAATGGTCCGGGATGCCTTAATACATACTACGCACGTTAAAAGTATGCTTTCTACAATGAAGCTTGGCAGAGAATGCTTTGGCCACTAAAATAACCTATAAACGACAGATAAATGAATATTTCATATCAATAATTGCACGAAAAATGATATTTCTTGCCCTCATTTGATTAAAAGGAAAAAATGTTTCACATAATTATATTTATTTGCGACAGCTGACGACCGACGCACGCGATCTTTCTACATATACACATATGTCCTTGAATAACAGGCCACAAATAAATTTTTTCGGGGATTATATTTCAATCAGGGATACAGCATACCTGCTGCAAGTAGCAAACTATTTCGGGGGTGTTAAAAAGTGCTTAGTTGTTTTTTGTTTCTGCGGCAGAAGCGATTATACTATCGGCCCTTTACTTATTTTTCTCTGTAAAGACAAAATACATGCATATGTACATAAATAAATACCAGAGCTGTATAATGATTGAATCAATTGAGTGTGCATTCACATTTTATTCGTTTCAAAAATGTTATTGTTTGATTTAAAAACTTTAACAACCACTCTTGAGATTGTAAACACAAAATATGTAGTGTGTTATGGAATGGTTGAGACCCATACACATAGAGAATGTGAATGCAAAAAAAAACTCAATCATATATGATTGTACGTTTGTGTGAGTGCAATCGGGCATTATCATTCAGTACTAATATTATTTGTTGTATCAGGGTTGAGATTTTTGTACTCAAAATGTGTAACCAGAAGATTGCCATCTCCCTTAATATTAGTAATCAAATAAATATTTGGAATTTTCGGAATGCGGATGTGTGAATGGGAACGTTAGGAATAACATTAAAAAAGCTATAATAAACTTAAGTCATCGTTTTTATTACTTAAAAATTTTGTAAATTATTAGAACATTGAACGAGGGTATGCAGTTACAGTTGCATGGCTGTACTCAATCCCGACTCTTGCGTCCTCTGTCGCGCACTCAGAGCAACCCATGTGCAAGATGCGGTAAACAATCCGAGTGGAGCCTTGGGTCACGGCAGAAAGAGAGGGAGCTTCGGTGGGGCCACTCTGACTTATTCGGTTTAAGGGCTCACTGAAGTCTGCAGCATCTGTTCACCATTAGATGCGGCTGTAAGCCGGTGTCTGCTTCGAGCAAGCTGCTCGCTATATAAACGTGTATTTGGTTGCGAAACCCCAGCAATGGGTTGTGCGCTGGGTTTGGGACCCGCCACGTAAAAACCACTTCCAGTGAAGAAGCAAGGCAAAGCCTCGGATGAGATCCTCCTTATGATGACGACCACGGCAAACATTTAAAGGACTACGATTTGAGGGCATGCACCTGGAATGTTGATGTCCTCGTAAGGACAAAAGCTGACATCACCGCCATCCAAGAAATGCGTGGTGGGAGAGAGACTCCGTCGCCGAGTACTGTTGTTCACCACGGTGGACGAGCGTCTAGCCACAATCCGCATCAAAGCGAGAATCTTCAACATATCGCTCATCTGCGCCCATGCGCCGATGGAAGAGAAAGATGAAGCACCTAAGGATCTCTTCTATGAGCGCTTGGAGCGGACGTACGAGTGCTGCCCCCGCCATGATATCAAAATCGTGCTTGGCGACTTCAATGCCAGGGTGGGCATGGAAGAGATCTTTGGGACCACCGTCGGAAAATTCAACCTCCACGACGGAGCGTCCGACAAGGTATTGAGGCTGATCGACTTCGCCAGGGCCCTAAATATGGTAGTATGCAGTACTAGGCTCCAGCAAAAAAAGATCCATCAAGCTACGTGGCTGTCTCTGGATCGAAAAACGAGAAATCAAATCGATCATGTTGTGATAGATGGAAGGCACGCTCCCAGTGTTTTAGACCTACGCGCAGTCCGAGACCCAAACATCGACTCGGACCACTATCTGGTTGCAGCCAAGGTAGGCACACGCCTCTGTGCAACAAAAAACGTGCGCCCAAATATGTAAGGAAAGCTTAACGTCGAAAACCTTTAATCACAACAGACAGCCAGTGCTTTCGCTACTCGACTCTCACACCTGTTCTCAGAGAGCACTCTTCAACAAACCGACTACTGCGAGTAATGGTACCACATTTCTCGCTCATTAAGTACCGCCGCCGAAGAAGTAGTCAGATTTAATTTAATTTAGTCAGAGAAAAAAGATGATGCCTACAGGGCCACGCTGCGATCGGGCGTAACGCGCGCTATGTGGGACCGCTATAGGGATCTGAAGAGGGGCATATTTACCGCAATAAGAAGAGAGAGGCCAAAATATGTGAGTGCGAAGAGCTTGAAATGCTGGCCGACAGGAAGAATGCCCGAACATTTTACCAAATGGTTAGGCGACTTACGGAAGGTTTCAAGACCAGGGCGTACTCCTGTAAAAACAACAATGGCGACTTAGTAACGTAGTGATAGTATTCAACTCGGAACCCGCTGGTGGTAGCA
>NW_023478176.1:0-2644 GCF_013731165.1 Rhagoletis pomonella | reverse complement strand
TTCGCTTGATTTATGTTCGTCTCAGTTGTAGAAGTCGTGTGTATGTACATATGTATGCTTTAGTAATTGCGGTTATTGTGCGTGTGAATGTGCTTGAAATACTAACACATACTTGTGCATATGTATGCACTTAGGTGGAGTTGAATTTCGCTGTAATCCTTCGGATTTTAAGTGGATAAATGTTTTTGGTAGAAGAGGGAGAATAACGAATTCACTAGGAAGAAGCAGAAGATAATAATAACGAGTAGCGAGAAACGCTTGAGGCCTGGAATGTTTGGCGAAATCAGTGAGAAAAGCACTTGGAGTGAATTCAAAGTGATCACTGAGCTAATTACAAGTATGTCTGGAGATATTAGTGTAGTCAACCCTTCATTTCTACACCAAGAATCGAAAAGCCCCAAAAAACCTTTTAAAAGATTCAGAAAAGTTTTCTCAATAACATATCTAAAAAGTACAATCTTGCGTGACCGGGCTATTATTTATACAAATTAATGAAAAACTAAAAAATTTTGTCCAACTCAATGCGAAGTCAACTGCATTAATCAAAAAGATAAAAACGCTTGATTTCAACTTGGAATGAAAGCACCAAAACCATATATATATAAGATATTTACCGTAAAAATATTCTATATATAAAAATTGAACATAGAATTTAGTTTAAAATATTTTGATTCACCATTTTTTTGTCTTTTGTTATATGAATTCCTCCAAGAGAGATCTCATTTTTGTCTCGTGCAAAATACCACTAAATATTTCTATTGAGATCGTACACCGAGTTACCAGATGATTCTGAAGTTGAAATTATTCAAAGAAATTGTCTATTGTTATTCAACGGGTAAAAGATCAGAGTATATTCCACAGGCGCACATTGTTTAATTTTAGGACAAATGGGACAAAATCAAATATCTCGAGAAGGAATAGAAATAGAAAAACAAAGGTAATGGTATTTTAGAGATTTTGAAGCGGAGAATTCTCCTCCAAATACCTTGACATTTAAAATGACCTTTAAGTATATATATACCACCAAAATTTGATAAAATAATACGTTTTTTAGTTTTTGTAACCATGGAAATGGATTCCTTGGTACAAGAACATAAAACATATCGTTACTAGACACGAATAAAGGCGCGAGCTCAAAAGTTGAACGCGAATAAAAGGCGCATAAAAAAAACTCAGCGAAGAAAGACTCTTAACTTAGTTGACGGCGAAGAAGGACGCGTAAACTTATTTTCGCGGTGAACTATGTTTGCGGTTGTAATAGTATGTACATTCCGTAAAGAGGTTTTGGCGAATAATGCTGAAGTGGCAGTCCTTGGCCAAGTATAAATCTATGATTACGCGTCTTTCTTCGCCGAAGTTTTTATTAAGCGCCTTTTTTCGTAAAATTTTTGTATGCGTATTTTTTCGCCGTCGAAACACTAGCGCGCCTTTATTCGTCTCTACTGACGATATGTAATTAAAACTTTCTAAAAAGTACAATGCATACTGGTTTCATTTTCTTTAAAGTTTTCTATATATGCAGGTCATTTTAAAGGCTAAGGTAAATCTTATCTTGTATCCATCAATAAATACCGTTACATTTATTTCCCTATCTCTTCTCAGGTGGTCGACGAACGAACTTAACTATCATTCCATTTAGCAAAAGGTATGAAGTAAAACCCTTATGAGGAGCAAAGGAAACTAAGTTCCTATAGGAGGCGATAGGTATGTATGTATATGGAATATACTCCAGAGAAGAAATGCCTTTATGAATAACAAACAAAAACTCTCCCTTAATTTTTAGGTTTTGATGGCAGGCCTGTTGTCCATTTCATTCGGTATTATGTTTTCTGAATGCATATAACTTAAAACGTAACTTAATTTTATATAGAGTAAATGTGGGCGATGGTCATTGAAAGAGTCCTAACAAGTGTAAATTACTGTTCAAAATTGTTTAGTTAAAAATCTCTTTGAATGAGTTGTATAACAAACCTGGAACCAAAAATTTTTCTAAAATTTTTTGTTTTTTCCAAACTGACTTCTCTGCCTTTGCTTAATTCAATAACTGAAATGGTGGTTCAAGGTGCCAGGGATGCTAGTTTTCAAAACACAGCGATGCATCGACTATTTATACATCGAGTGGAAAATTTTCGATGTATCGATGTTTTTTCGACTTCTCTAATAATATAAATATAAATATAAATATAAGTACTTGCCGATACTCACCAAATGAAGATTTTAAAGCCTAAAAGAGGAAATTAATTTAGTTAATAAGAAAATTAAAAAAAAATACTTTCGAAATTTTTGTTTCTTTTTATACTTTTCTTCGTCATAATTGGAACCAAATATTCAAGCTAAGGACTCACGTTTCATAGGATATTGCCCCTTAAAACTGAATGGCTCTGCTGACAAACGAGTACGTATTTGAGATATTATAACTAAGTACAAAAGCAAAGAATTGATAAATGTTTTAGAAGTTTACATTTCATAATCCAACAGACTCTCAACTTCATTTCGTCTCTTTCTCTCTCCGTACTCTGGTAGGCTTTATTTGTACTCCCTCCCTGTAAGTTTAGGTGTTTTCAGGGCCTTGCCCATTTTTCGCATTCTTTCTGCACATACGCACTGACATACTTAGATATGAGTAAATGGACACATATACGTA
>NW_023478175.1:0-2644 GCF_013731165.1 Rhagoletis pomonella | reverse complement strand
AATACCATGTCATGCTCATGAAAGGTATAGTTTTTCAGATTTCAAATGGGTGAAGTAGGTAACAAAATATATATTTAAACATTCTCTTTACTTCTTCCCAGCGTATCTATTAAAATGTCATTTTCAAAAATTTCATGCATTGCTATGCCATGTCATTCCATCTCAAACATATTTTTATAGCATGTCATTGCTTCTTGGCTCAGCTGTTGTGTTTCTGCAGCATATTTTTGATACTGTTTAATCCCGCCTTGTATGAAAATGTATATAGATTTTTAATTAGATAATTGTTTAATAAATTTTACTATAGCAGGAGCTTGCAAAATTCGGAAAATCTCTTCCCGTATATACAATGTAAATAATAATGCTGAATATGTTGCATGTGTTCCTTTTGTTGACATGCATAAATTTTGTTGACTTTCAAAAATGTATAAGCGATATGATATAAACTGGCACTTGCATGATGTGTTACATGTCGCTATGCTTTGTAGTTCAGGCCCTTAGTATCTATATATAATTGCTCAGTCATACGACTTAGTTAGGCCGATCTGTAGCAGCCACAGAATTGAGTTATATATCAAACTAAAGTGCAAGCTGCAGTTGCAGTTGACCGTGTTTGTCAAAAAAGTAAAAAGCGGCAGAAAAGTCAATAGTGAGTAACATAATAAACGTATAGCAATAACGCGGCTGAAAAACAACAAAGCCGCTGGAGCTGACAGCCTGCCAGCTGAGCTATTCAAGTACGGCGGCGAGGAGTTGATAAGGTGCATGCATCAACTCTTGTGCAGAATATGGTCAGATGAACGCATGCCCGACGACTGGAATTCAAGTGTGCTCTGCCCAATCCATAAGAAAGGTGACCCCGCCATTCGCGCCAACTACCGCGGGATCAGCCTTCTAAGCATAGGTTACAAGGTCTTATCGAGCGTATTGTGTGAAAGACTGAAGCCCACCGTCAATGAACTGATTGGGCCTTATCAGTGTGGCTTTAGACCTGGCAAATCCACCATAGACCAGGTATTCACAATACGCCAAATCTTGGAAAAGACCCGCGAGAAAAGGATCGACACTCACCACCTATTTGTCGACTTTAAAGCCGCTTTTGACAGCACTAAAAGGAGTTGCCTATACGCCGCTATGTCTGAATTTGGCATCCCCTCAAAACTCATACGGCTGTGTAAAATGACGTTGAGCAATACCACCAGCTCCGTCAGAATTGGAAAAGACCTCTCCGAGCCGTTCGCCACAAAACGGGGTTTCAGACAGGGCGACTCCCTTTCATGTGACTACTTTAATCTGATGTTGGAGAAGATAATAAGAGCTGCAGAACTGAACCGCTCAGGAACAATTTACTACAAGAGCGTGCAATTGCTGGCTTATGCCGATGACATCGACATCATCGGTAACAAAAACCGCGAAGTCTGTTCTGCCTTTTCCAAGTTGGATAGGGAAGCAAAGCGCATGGGTCTGGTGGTAAACGAGGACAAGACGAAGTATCTCCTGTCATCAAACAAACAGTCAGCACATTCGCGCCTTGGCACCCACGTCACTGTTGACAGTTACAATTTCGAGAAAGTAGAGAATTTCGTTTACTTGGGAACCAGCATTACACCGATAATAATGTCAGCATTGAAATCCAACGTAGAATCACTCTTGCCAACAAGTGCTACTTTGGACTGAGTGGGCAATTCAGGAGTAAAGTCCTCTCTCGACGTACGAAAACCACGCTCTATAAGTCACTCATCATGCCCGTGCTGGTATATGGCGCAGAAGCATGGACAATGACAACATCCGATGAGGCGACTCTTGGGGTGTTTGAGAGAAAGATTTTGCGGAAGATTTACGGTCCTTTACGTTTTGGCGACGGCGAGTACCGCAGACGATGGAACGATGAGCTGTATGAGCTTTACAACGATATGGACATAGTGCAGCGAATTAAAATACAGCGGCTCCGCTGGCTTGGTCATGTCGTTCGAATGGACACCGACGCTCCAGCTCTGAAAGTATTCAACTCGGAACCCGCTGGTGGTAGCAGAGGAAGAGGGAGGCCCCCACTGCGATGGAAAGATCAGGTGGAGAAGGACTTGGCTTCACTTGGCGTTTCCAATTGGTGTCAGTTGGCACAGAGGAGAAACGACTGGCGTGCTTTGCTGAACTCGGCCAAAATCGCTGAGGCGGTTACAGCGCCAAAAAAGAAGAAGAAGAAGAGTAACATAATCTATTGAAAAATATTGACCATATTTCCGTGGAATTGGGATTTGGAAAAGTTATTAGGTATTATTCATAGTTTTGAAATATATTTCACGAAAGGAAGAAATAAAAATAGCTGAGATCCCTTTCTTTTTTAAACACCTACCATATCACTGACCATTGAAAAGGACCCTGAATGAACGCAAACCTCAAAGCTTTACACATTTTTGTATGTGATTTTTAAAATGAACGACCCAAAATTAGCCAGTATACATATTTAAAATTTTTTAGAACCAGTGGTTGAATATTTGTACTGAAAGGGTTAACCCCAAAAGTATAATCTACGTCTGCGAGGCGTATACGGAATGGGCCTTTTTTTAATTTTAGCAAAAAATTGACTTTTTATTTTTTTGTTTTAAATAAATGTGGTTATAGTTTTTATTAATAAAACTATGTT
>NW_023478174.1:0-2644 GCF_013731165.1 Rhagoletis pomonella | reverse complement strand
TTTTTTTAAGGCGAAACCAATCTTTTCTTTGTTTTGTCGAGATTGTAAATAGCGCTTAAAAGGTGCTGCAGTATGGGAGCGTTCACAATAACAGCTTGAAGTGAACTTTCGCCTTCTTAACGAAACGTTTTCGAGCTTCGAATCCAACTAAAACTTCACTCCAAGCTGACACATTGTAAACGCTCCTTGCTTCTCAAAACGTGCTCTTAGAATTTGTGCTCTGTTCTGAGTCATACAACTATTACAAACATACATATATGTATGTATATACATACTAAATAGTAAGCCTAAAGTAATTTGTGCACTCTCAATCACTTATATATGTGCGTACACATGTACATTAGGGCGGGTCGAAAATCTAATTTTTCTCAAATCCCTTGGTAATAGTGAAAATATATTGTATCATGGAAGTCAACAACAAGCCTGCAAAATACTAGTCTTTTATTTTGATTGTAAGAGCCCGCGCATCGACCGCTAAGTGTTCCTGTTAAAAATTCTGGGTTCATCAAAAAGGGTTGGTGCATATTATAAGATAATGAATCCGTTAACGTAAAAGCTAAAGTCAAATATCATTTCTCGCAGCCCTATAGTTTATGGTTAATCTCAAACTTATCTGTTTTCAATAAAATTTTAATTGTTCTCTTGATAATTGCACTGGCCTATAGTCAAAAGGTGTAAAGAATAGCATTAATATTGCTGGCCTGCATTTATGTTACTGTTTCCAAATATTCTAATCTTTTTTAGCTTTTAGTTTGCGAATTTTTCCGAATTTTAGAACAATTTCGGTAGCTCTAATAGAAAAGCCATTATTTTCCATTATCGTGGAAAAATTTTGTTTATACAAATGAGTTTGAGAAAACACCGAGCAGGCATAACTTCTAGAAGTACTAATTATTTTACTTATGTTTATGCATACAATATAAAAATTGGAAATATAGGAAATTCAATTTTCAAAATTCATACACTTTGACTCGATTGCGCGGGCTAAAGATAAGTTTTAAATTAATCTTTCGTGGCCAATAACAATTGGCTTAGACTTAAAACATCATAATATTACTATTATAATACGGTCAAATGCCTTTTTATTTTCCCCCATACGAAATCGACCCAGCCTAATGTACATGTATGTATATGTAGGTATGTCAATGTGTGCACAAATTTCCATTGCTCTACATTTGCTCCATATAATTTTCCATTATTGATGCTGGTGCCTCAACAGGTTTTGTAAAGCATATTTATCTTGAATTATTTCGCTGCCGATGGGACCAAATAGCGCTTCGAAAAGGTGTTATTTTCACTATGATAAATGTAGTGATTTTTTTTTAGAATTGACGCTTCGCATTTCATTCGCCATTTGATAGGTAGGTGGTGTTCTACTCGCCATACTCACACACGCCGACGAGAGATTTGTAATCAATCAAATCGCACTGAGTTCGCAGTTCGCAACTTTCAAGCCATAGCAATTCAGTTTGACCAAAACTTTCACAGTTTTATAAGGCTTTATACTTGGCCGAACGATACGAAGAGTAAAAGTTTACTGATACTGTACAACGTACGTACATACATACATACATACATACACATGTATGTGTGGCCGAGTTTTACGGTAAACCGCAAAGCCCACACTAGCCGAGGAAGAGTGTGTAGTCAGGTTGGATGTCACTCCATGGAAAAGATCAAATCGAATAAAAATCAATCATCACAGCCAAATGGCGAGCATCGACCTTAAATCACAGTTCGCTTGTAAGCGGCTCTCAAGCGCGATCACCGGGCGGCAGCGGTGACAATCTCCCTTGTCACGCTTTGCCTCGCTCCACTAAACGCTGTCGCTATGCCGGTCGACTAGTAAAAGCTCTTGCGCTGACATTAATTCATGTTAGGTGTCAGACTTTAGATTGGCAGTTGGCGGCAGTTATGTATTTCTAGCCATTAATTAAGCCCTGTTGCGGCGCGTATTGTTCGGCAGTCAACAGCTGGCAATTACACTGGCAAATGAGGGTATCGATGACCTCGTCGCTACAGTTGCGTGCTGGACACGCTAGATGCGATGCTCTGGATGTCGTAATTTTTGATGTGCACAAGGTCCTGAATCACTAGAGGCATTGCACGCAGCAGACGATCTGTCATCTGTGTTTTTGCTTTAAGGCCACCAGCCTGCCTGTGCAACAGCCATCGAAATTGAATCCATAGTGCACCGCCGTAACCGACCAAAGCAGTACATACAACCATTAGCCATTTAGCAGAAAGACTTCACGGAAAGAGAAAACTCTTTGAAGTAATGGAAGAAGTAAGCATACAAAAAATAAAATTGTCGATACTATTCAACTAAGTGCAGCGGGGCGCACATGCGCAGGACCAGTTATCGATTAGAGCGCAGTTATACATAGCTAAGTGGCATGGACTCTGTGGAAAATATACATAAAATCACAACTTACTAAGTTAGAAAAAAGCGCCACGGCATTGATTACATCTTTTGACTTTTTTGTGAAGCCATTACCTTCCGACATCAAAAAAAAAAAAAAACAGATTGCGAGCAAACAAAACGCGGAAAAAAGGAAAGTTAACAATGACATGCTATGCGGCTTATGTACATACAGACATACATACATACATACATACATACATACATACATACATACATACA
>NW_023478173.1:0-2645 GCF_013731165.1 Rhagoletis pomonella | reverse complement strand
GGGATTATAACCCTCAGGCAGTAGAATTCTCCTTTCTGTTTTGCGAAGAAAAGGAGCTGAACAACTTTTGCAGAGAACATCTTTCAACGTAGGCGGCCTTCGGCCGCACTTAGGGATTATAACCCTCAGGCTGTAGAATTCTCCTTTCTGTTTTGCAAAGAAAAGGAGCTGAACACCTTTTGCAGAGAACATCTTTTAACGTAGGCGGCCTTCGGCCGCACTTAGGGATTATAACCCTCAGGCAGTGGAATTCTCCTTTCTGTTTTGCGAAGAAAGGGAGCTGAACACCGTTTGCAGAGAACACCTTTCTGCGTAGGCGGCCTTTGGCCGCACTCAGGGATTATAACCCTCTGGCAGTAGAATTTTCCTTTCTGTTTTGCGAAGAAAAGGAGCTGAACACCTTTTGCAGAGAACACCTTTCTACGTAGGCGGCCTTTGGCCGCACTTAGGGATTATAACCCTCAGGCAGTAGAATTCTCCATTCTGATTTGCCAAGAAAAGGAGCTGAACACCGTTTGCAGAGAACACCTTTGAATTAAAGTGATTTATATACAAGATAAAATAAAACAAAAAATTGTGTAAAGTATTAAGTACAGTGTTATGTGCATTTATATATATGAAAGTATGTGACAAATGCACTTTTGTTAAGGAAACCAAGTGGAACGACTTAAGAAGTTTTAACAACAAATAACTTATAAACAATGATATTGTTTATACTTTTTAGTTATACATGTTTTAGAGGATACCTCCCTTAACATCCTGACCAAGTTTCATTTGTTAGTTCCACCTGGTTTTCTTAAAACACAAGGTGCGGCTGACTACTAAAGCCCACCCATTATTTTGTGTTTTACGCTTATAAAAAGCACATAATATAAAAAAATTATAATTATTGTTATTAGTAATACATAAACTGGGAACTTTTACAAACCTAGTTTGTAAAATGTTTGTTGGTATATATCTTAATGAAAATGTACACCAAATTGCTTAGATTGATGAGGAAACCCATTTTAGCCATGCCGGATTAAATTGCTTTGTGTGCACAGGGGAATTCCAGCATAACTTAATTAATCACCAAACCTACTTGATCAAATTAAGAGTTAATGATTAAAAATTAATTTTTTAATCGCGGTTACGATTAACTGTTTAGTCGGATTAAAATTAATCATGATTAACTGTAATCAGATTGAATTTAATCGAAATAAACTAACTGTTTAAAACATCAATCGATTAATGCCAACATTGATTTCACATACATATCACTATACCAAGTTTCAGTTCTCTCCCACAAATACTTCCAGAGACATGTATGTAATATGAAAATTCCAATTTGTATGGGAGGGGTCCTGAGTTATCGGACTTACTTTCAGTCTAAGACCATCCTTCCGAAATCCGTAGCAAGTGTACTAAATTTCGTTCTGATCGGAAACCCGGTTAAGGAAGTAGCCTATTTTTCCAGGTCATAACCATCTTTGAGCAAAATTTCGTTTTCAAACAGGTGGCAATTCTTAAAAAAGTAGCCTATTTTCCAGTCTAGGTCATAAGCTATCTGTGTGCAAACTTGCATGCAAATCAGTTCTGTCATTAACGCGTATTAATTTAATTAAACTTTCCTAATGCGTGATAACTCTTAAAATAGTAGCCTGTTTTCCAACATAGGTCATAAGCTATCTCTGTGCGAAATGTCATGCAAATCTGTTCAGTCGTTTTCGCGTATTATTTAATTAAAACTTTTTTAACAGGTGGCAATTCTTCCAAAAAATTAGCCTAAACTATCTGCTTGCAAAATTTCATGCAAATCCGTTCAGACTTTTCCGCGTATTAATTTAATTAAACTTTTTTTAGCAGGTGGCAACTCTTAAAAAAAGTAGCCTACTTTCTAAACTAGGTCATAAGCTATCGGTGTGCAAAATTTCATGCAAATACGTTTAGTCGTTTCCGCGTATTAATTTAATTAAACTTTTTTAACAGGATGCGACTCTTCCAAAAATTAGCCTATTTTCCACTGTAGGTCATAAGCTATCTGCTTGCAAAATTTCATGAAAATCCATTCTGTCGCGTATTAATTTAATGAAACTTTTTTAACAGGTGTCAACTCTTAAGAAAAGTAGCCTATTTTCCAATCTAGGTCATAAGCTATCTGTGTGCAAATTTTCATGCAAATCCATTCAGTCGTTCCCGCATATTAAATAAATTAAACTTGTTTAACAGGTGGCAACTCTTCAAAAATAGCCTATTAACCAATCTGGCCTTTAAGCTATCTCATTAATCGTTAATCCAATTAAAAATAAAATCTGATTGATATGTCTACTTTGTCCGAGTTTGAAACCAAACACCAGTTATAGTAATTATTTTGGGAAAATTTTAGTAGGCGGGCGGCAAATTCTAGAAAAAGGGGGGATGAGGGGGGTAGAATAGGACCCCCTGGTTTCAAAAATACCCCCCATTTTTCTAGCAACCCTATAGTTCTTATATAATTTATTGTTAAAGTTTTCATATAAACGATGAATAAGGTAGCAAAATAACATACAACTTGGTGCCACCAGACTGGAATTTTGAATACAAAAGCGGATTTTTAATTCGGAATTTTCACTTAGTAGGATTCTCATTTCTGTTTTGCGAAGAAAAAGAGCTGAGCACCGTTTGTA
>NW_023478172.1:0-2645 GCF_013731165.1 Rhagoletis pomonella | reverse complement strand
TGAAGATGAAGATGAAGATGAAGATGAAGATGAAGATGAAGATGAAGTGGAAGATGTAGATAAAGATAAGAAGACTGTTATGATCGACCTGTAATTCTCGCAGGAGATTTCAACATCAACTTTTTGCTGGCCGAAATGAAGAACTGACAAAATTTTTCAATAAAAATTTTCGCTGGAAATGGTTAATAGTGGTCATGATCCAACAACCAAAGAAGCGGCTGTCATTGATGCGTTTTTTTTTCAGAAATATTAATAATATTGAAATAAAACATTTCATATCTTACTTTAGTTACCACAATATACTAGGTAACATTGTAGATATGTATGTATGTTTTCTCAGCCACAAATAATAATTAAACTTTGCAGTTGGTTATAAAAAATAAAAAATTAAAGGTCGTTAAAAATTTTAAATAAATATATTTTTCGTATATTAGAAAATATGTACATGTGTAGGTATATCGCAAATTTCTTTCTTTCTGGTATTTCCTCAATTAAGTTTCACTTCTTCCGCGCATAGGGACTACACGCATTGAGTTTTTTTTTTGTTTATTTTGGAACTGGGAATAATATTTCTCAATAGTTTCATTTCATTTTTTATTGACTGAAACATGGCATAGACTTAGTGGTATTGGTTAGTAAAGTAACTGAAAAAAATTCTCACCTCTTCCAACAACTGCATTTTGCGGCCCATAAAAATAAAAACTAACAGTTTATGTATACATAAGTATGAAAGGACACAAACAAGCGAAGAAATTCCAATTAAAAAACTATCGATAAAATGGAGACGACGGAAAAAATTAAAATCAGCAAAAGGAAAAGAAGCGTGTGTTTTTATTTTAGTTTTTATAGTTGTTATTTATTTTTTATTTTATTTTTTTTTATAGCAATGTTCCGTAATGCTGGTTATGTCGCGCTCAAATGATTGACATCATGTCACCTGCTACCTGCTACCTGCTTGAAACTGCATGTTGGCCAAAACGAAAACGATTTCGCGTGAAATATTAAAGGTTTGTTTTTGTGTTTTCTTTTTTGTGAAAATAACATTTTTAAAAAGCACATTTTCCATATTTCACAACATTTCTTCCATGATAAAAACATAGCAAGGTATAACCGTTCTCTCAATTTGTCGGCCATGATTTTTTTTTTTGAAGTTTGCCAACATTTTAAAATCATATAAAAGTGAAAATAAAAAATTGAAATTGTTCGAAATTGTTGTTGCTTGAGATTGAAAATGAAAATGTGTGTGTGAGTTTGTGAGTAAATTTAAAAATTAAATTGTTTGGAAACGTCAAGAATCTTAAAAGTGACTCTCAGCGGTTCTACCTTACTATATTTTTATCATGATTTCTTCTACGAAAGGTGAAAATTTTGTAGCTCATAAAATTCGTATAAACAAATACAATGCCAATGAACTAGCATCCAAATAATAAAACTCAAGCATCAACTAGAAAGTCCTAACGTGTTTCGCTTCATCAATCCTTTCGGATTTAATCTGCAATAGCGCCTATAGCTGCTGGGAAGACAGAAATCAAAAACATTTGCAAATAAGTACCTACATAAATTCGTACATAACTATGTCTGTATGCCCAAGTGTAGTGGAGCATTCGTGTGTACATATGTACATCTGTACATGCATATGAATATTCAAAGATTTATCGACCCACCCACTGCGGAAAAGCTTGCGGAAAGTAGAGGTCGTGAAATTCGCAGTTATTTTAATATGCGCAGCAAATTGGTCTAACGTAAACACTGCCAACACTCAATTTCTCACACGCATATGCATATAGATATCGCGTTCACACATTTCGACATACATTTTTTAATATAAAAATGCATTCATACGTACGATATTAATATTTTTGCAGCCTGCGGGAGCATGCAAAATGAAACTGGTACATACATATGTATGTAGGTGTGTACATTAGGGTGGTCAAAAAAAAAGTAAAGTCGGAATTTTAATGCTCTCACCCCCTAGGATGGTTGTATATCGAAAAAAAAAGTTTACTCCTATTTTTTATTTTGAAATCAAAAAAATATTTAGAGGTTGCTCCAAGCGCTAAAAGTTTCCAATGTATTTTATATGGGAAAAAAACAACTTTTTGTAGAAATGGTACATAATTCTCGAAAATCAATACTTTTCAATCGGAAATCTCTGGTTTCTTCAGGAGAATTTCAATAATAATACCTAATTGTTTATTTAAGAATTTTTTAATAATAACGATATTTTATTGGGTGTTTTGGCGGACCTATAAATTAAAGTTACTATAACAAAATGGTTAAATAAACGATTGGGTGTTATTATTGGGAATCTTCTGCAGAGAAACCGAATCAGAATCCGATCAAAAAATATTGATTTTTAAGAATTCTGTACCATTACTACGAAGTAGGTTTTTTCACATATAAAAGATATGGAAAGCTTTAAGCGCTTTTAGCGACCTCTAAATACTTTTTGATTTCGAAATAAAAAATTCCAACTTCACTTTTTCACTTGCATTTTTGGACCACCTTAGTGTACATAGGTACATACATATACATATGTATATATTTATATTTTCTTTCCGTATTCTATGTATATGTATGTATATCTTCTGCATATAGAGTTGTTGATATTTTCTGTATTTTTATATTTTTTCAGGGGTTGTAGT
>NW_023478171.1:0-2645 GCF_013731165.1 Rhagoletis pomonella | reverse complement strand
AAGGTCCTCTTTCGACGTACAAAGATCACACTCTATAAGTCGCTAATCATGCCTGTGCTGATATATGACGCGGAGGCATGGACAATGAAAACATCTGATAAAGCGGTTCTTGGAGTTTTCGAGAGAAAGATTCTGCGAAAAATGTACGGACTTTAACGCATTTGCGATGGCGAATACCGCAGACGATTTAACGATGAGCTGTATGAGCTTTACAATGTGCAGCGAATTAAAATTCAGTGGCTCCGCTGGCTTGGCCATGTCGTTCGAATGGACAGAAACGCTCCTGCTCTGAAAATATTCAACGCGGGCCGCGATGCTGGTAACAGAGGAAGAGGAAGGCCTCCTCTGCGGTCTACCCTGTAATACGATGCGAAAGAGAAATGCGATGCGATAGGCAATCGTCACAGCATATTACTTACGGCGTATTTACCTTTCGCATCGCATTGCTCTTTCGCATCGTATTACAGAGTAGTCCCCCAGGTGGAGAATGACTTGGCTTCACTTGGCATTTCCAATTGACGTCAGTTAGCACAGAAGAGAAAGGACTCGGCCAAAATCGCTTAGGCGGTTACAGCGCCTGTAGGATTACAAAGCCTTTTTTGTAACCGTGCTAAAACTTAAGTAGCGAACGGTCGAACGACACAGGGAACGAGCCAAGCAGAAACGATGGGCAGATGTTGACGCCTTGGTGGTCAGCTGTTAGACTAACTTTATTTCACAAATTCTTCTCCTTAAGTAATTTCCAACTAATACATAACTACCGATAGATATCTCAATACATTCGTAACTTCTAATATTTGCTAATACATAATTTATATAGAGGTGGATAATCCTAACACTACTCTAAATATACATATATGTACATACATCAGAGCCAAACACAAAAGGAATATAAACAAGTAATTTTTAGCAAAAAAAAAACAGACTTAAAAAAATATTTATATCTCTATATATTTCATGATCAATTGATCGGATTTATACCAGATTAGTATGGGACCACCTCTTATTTCCGATGAAAAAGAATTATCGAAATCGGTTGACGTGGTCCAAAGTTACGCGGTAACATACATAAAAAAATATATTCCGACGAACTGATAACCTCCTCCTTTTTTGGAAGTCGGTTAAAAATGGGAATGCAGCATTGCTGCAGGCATGCTTATGTTATGTTCAATATATGCATATGATTAACTATATCAGCGAAAGCGTACGAACAAACATATATATGTACGTATAATTGTAAGAGCGAAGCATAGCGGGACGATATTCAAGTCAACAATATGAGTATAGCGGGTGAGTGAGCGGGTGTACATAAAGTGTGTATAAGAAAATGCAAACACAAATTTTAACTGCATTGGGGTGAATAACATACGCTTACCTGATCTTGGCAATTTTAGGTATATAATAAAATAGATGACAAAGACATAACTATCATATGATTGACGAATGCAGTGGTTCCCTATCGGTGACCCAATTGCGCCAATAAAGAAGAAGAAGAAAAATTATTCCTTAAAATTATCGAAATAGGTTCACTTTAACATATAGCTCCAATACAGCTGATTACTCAGATATCATATCCGAATAATAAATTGTATGCGTGCTATATATTAAAGTGAACCTATACTAAATTTTTACCTGGTTAATATGAGGAGTTATAACGAAAAACAACGTTCTGAACAATCAATTGTATGGGTGTACTCTTCTAGAGAAAGTTTTTTTTAAGCATTTTACGTTAAAGGTACTAGTAGTTATAAAAAGATTTAGATCGTTTCGACGTATTTTCCAAATGTGCCTTCAATTAAGATGTTTTTGGATTAAAAAATTACGATCAAGAATATTTTATCTTCAAAAGTTGGTTTACTCTGAAAGCACACCTGTTGCCAAGGTATCAAATTATTCGTAACTATGTGTAGAGTAGAATACATACTTAATAAGTTCTTAAAATGAAACGCTTCAAAAACTATACGCGATAAATCGAATCTTTTGAAAATTGTAAAAAGTAGAGTTACAAACTTTAAGTTACTTGCCATTTAGTTATTTTTTAGGGCATACTTTAGTTACCTACTACATATTAAGTGTACACATAAGTACTAATTGCCCATAAAATTTCAAACCAGTATATGGTGAGCTGCAAAAGTTATGACATAATTAATTTTTCACCTCCTAAAAATTACACAAAAAATTCACTTGTTTTTAATATTTTTTTGAATGAAAACATTTATAACTTAAAAGTTATGCAACAAATATATTCAAAATTTCTTTGAGGCTTCAAGTATACGTCTATGAATTATATCCAAAAGCAACCAGTTTGATATAGTTTACAGCAATCGAAATAAGGCTAAATAACACAAAGGTCACCTATTATTTAGATTTACCCATATGTATATAAATATATACAAAAATTTCCTTCCAATAGTGAATAACGGCCAGACTAGGTGGAAGTCTCTCAGCAACCGCTTCGTCTGAGAGGCGGGTTTACAAAAAAGGAAGTCGAGAGCTGCCGAAGATGGAGCCACATGGCAATATTTGGAAGCCATGGATTTTATGAAAGGCTTCGTTGCTCCTCGAAAGTATGTTTACAATGTTAACCATGATACATATATTTAAATATTATTATTATTATTATTATTATTATTATTATTATTATT
>NW_023478170.1:449-2645 GCF_013731165.1 Rhagoletis pomonella | reverse complement strand
ATTGGAACTAAACTTTACCGAAAATATAAGTTTTTGAAAGCACTACAATTGGCGACCCTGCCAGGAGCGTTTATCTGTATCGTCCATTTTTAAAAATCAGCTATTAATACACGATATTTACTTTGTGCTGCTACTTAATTAGTTGTGATCATATGCGGATGCAGAATATCGTGAGACTGTTTCCAAGACGATCAATTTCGCTCAGGTTCACGATGGACCAGTTATCGCACTGAAAAAGAATCCGTTTTACCCAGCAGTTTTCGTATCTATTGGTCGTTCAATATTTGCCGTTTGGAAGGAAAATTTTAATTATTCGCCGATATTTTGGCGAAGATGTGCAACAGATTTGACTGCGGTGGCGTGGAGCGAATCTCGATCTGGGATGTTATTCCTGATGCGAATTGATGGAAATATTGAAGCTTGGGACATTCTTAACTGCGACGACGACTACGACGAAGTCGACAATCAACTTTGAATTAAATATAGAAAATTAAACTAATTGTAGCAAAAATAAATAGAAATTAAACAACAACATCAGACGTGGCAACGATATTTTTATAACAAACAAAAAAGTTCACAAATTAACAACACC
This sequence comes from Rhagoletis pomonella, assembly GCF_013731165.1. Taxonomy (NCBI): domain Eukaryota; kingdom Metazoa; phylum Arthropoda; class Insecta; order Diptera; family Tephritidae; genus Rhagoletis; species Rhagoletis pomonella. Next base: position 2,053 of record NW_023478170.1, on the reverse strand, counting down.
TGTAGCACCAGCAGCAGCAACAGCAAATAACCAATCAAGCCAGCAAACAACAACAACAACAACTTGAGTGTCAACAACTTTAACGGCTGTAATAGAAGTATTGGTGAGCTGTATGGTTCATATTTTCTCTAACATTAGTATAAATTTAGTACTTATTTTTGTTAAAAATAAATAAATACATTTTTTTTTTTTATAATTGTAAAATTCCCTTCTTGAGGTCTATTTGTTAAAGTTTAAATAGTCAAAATGTTTCATTCACCACAACATGATACACATACACCTACACGCAATACACATAATTTAAATGAAACGCTTATTGATTTGCCAAATAGTTCGTTTAACGAGCAGTTAGAAAATCCGTATGTCAATCGGAATAGTAATGAGATTTGTGCTACATCAGTCAAATTACCACAATTTTGGACAAGTTGCCCGGAAGCTTGGTTTATCCATGCGGAAATGCAGTTTAGTACAAAAAATATTACACAGGAAACAACGAAATATGAGCATACTATTACTGCACTTCCGCAAGAAGTTATAGTAACCATTTTAGATTTTATTCAAAATCCGCCAGAAAATAATAAATTTACCGCGCTTAAGAAAATATTAATTGAAAGGAATTCATTAAGTGAGAATGCGAAATTAGATAAAATTTTATCGGATTCTGAAATGGGTGATCGTAAGCCCTCAGAATTTTATCGGTCGCTTGTATTGCTTTCGGGTTCCAATTTTAGCCAAGAAATTCTTAAGAAACTTTGGATGAGGAAGTTACCGAAGAACCTAAACGTGATTTTAGCTAGTTCTAATTCAAGCAGTATTAGTGAATTGACGAAATTAGCTGATAATGTTTGGGAGGTTATTAGCAAAAGCGAGATAGCTTCAGTTAATGATTTTCAAAATTCAAAAAGTGAAAATACAGTTATAGCTAATTTGGTTAACACAACTGCTTTAATTTGTAAAAATTTTGAGAAACTTTCTTTAGAAATATGTGAAATGAGGAGGGAAATGAATCAAAATTATTCAAGATCACGTTCGGTGAGTAGGAATCGTTTTAGGAGCCCTTTTAGACATCGATCAAAATCACGCGACAATCCGAATTGGTTATGTAGATATCATTATAAATTTGGAAACAAGGCTAAAAAATGTGAACAACCATGTGCATTTTCGAAAAATAATAGTCCAACAAACTAAAGTCGTCCGTTGTTGCGGCGACAAACAACGGGAATTTGGATATTTGATAAAACAAACAAACTAAATTTTTTAATTGATAGCGGAGCAGAAATTTCGGTACTTCCAGTTTCTAAATTTTCGAATACTAGGAAATCTTCAGATATAATTTTAACGGCAGCTAACGGCTCAACTATTTTTACATACGGGAAGAAACTTTTGAATATTAATTTGGGTTTAAGGCGTGAGTTCCTGTTTACATTTTTGATTGCTGATATTGCGAAGCCGATTATAGGAGCTGATTTTTTGTGTAAATCTTCACTTCTTATTGATATTAAAAACAAGTGTTTAGTAGATCCGTTAACAAATCTATCAGTTAATACAATTTCGTACTTTTGCAATGTCCCTCTTCCGAAAATTTTTTCAGTAGATGATCAATA
>NW_023478170.1:0-349 GCF_013731165.1 Rhagoletis pomonella | reverse complement strand
ACCTTCCTTTTTCTAAGCCAAGGCGCTTAGATCCTATCAAATTTAAATCCGTGGCATCTCCACTTCATTTAGTACCAAAGAAATAAGTTAATGACTGGCGTCCTTGTGGTGATTTTAGAAGACTTAATAATGTGACTGTACCGGATCGTTATCCTTTGCCTCATATTCACGATTTTAATATGAACCTTAGGAATAAAAATATATTTTCAAAGTTAGATTTAGTTAGAGCGTATCACCAAATTCCAATGGCAAAAGAAGACGTTTTTAAAACGGCGATTACTACTCCTTTCGGTATGTTTGAATTCACCCGAATGCCTTTCGGGCTGAGGAACTCAGCGCAAACGTTTCA
>NW_023478169.1:0-2645 GCF_013731165.1 Rhagoletis pomonella | reverse complement strand
AAGGGAATTGAGGAAACCACGGAAGCGGCCAGATTAAGAAGAATTCTCGCAAAGTCGCCATGCAACCTTGGCTATCTCAAGGGTCAAGGGAACTCATGGACTACGACGAGCGAGGAATCTTTAGGTCTCCTCCTGGACACACACTTCCCTGGAAATAAGCCGGTGGAACCTAATGACCCCCAGAATGAAGGGGGGCTATCTGATCTGGGAAACCGACTGATTACAAACGAAAAAATTGAATGGGCTATTAAGACTTTTGGTCCTTACAAGTCACCGGAACTTGATGGAATACACCCAGTAGAGCTACAGCAATCACGGGGTACTATCTCTCCGTTCATTGTGGTTATTATAAGAAGCTGTCTTAACATGGGCTACATCCCGCTAGGCTGGAGAGAGACAAAAGTCTCATTTATACCCAAGGCGGGCAGGTCTTCTCATACCAACCCTAAGGACTTCAGACCCATCAGTCTTACGTCTTTCCTTCTCAAAATTTTAGAGATAGTGGATGATTATGTACGGGGCGTGATACCAACAAGTAGGCTCTCCCCAGCGCAGCATGCCTATACGAAAGGCAAATCCACGGAAACCGCCTTGCACTCGCTCGTTGGGTTGGTGGAAAAAAGTTTATTCGACAAAGAGTACGCTCTGGTTGCCTTTGTAGACATAGAAGGCGCCTTCAACAATATTAACGCAAGCGCCATAACGGGTGCCTTAGAAGAGCTTGGAGTTGACCAGAATGTGGCGGTGCTGATCGAGTCTATACTTGTCAGCAGGACGGTAACCGCTAAGCTCGGCAACACCACAATAAGCAGAAAGGTCTGTAGAGGCACTCCCCAGGGAGGGGTTCTCTCCCCTCTTCTCTGGAATCTGGCGGTGAACTCTCTGCTGGTGGCACTAGAGAGGGGGGGGTTGCCATGTCACAGCATATGCTGACGATCTGGCAATTGCCGTCAAAGGCAAATACCCTAATGGAGATTCTGCGCTCTAACATGGCCACGCTTAGGAACTGGACAGAGAGTAGGGGACTCGGAGTAAACCCCGAGAAAACCGAAGCAATTCTCTTCACAAGGAAACACAGGCCTCCCATTGTCTCCCCGCTAATCTTTTTGGGTGTGGAGATATCCTTGAAGGAGAATGTTAAGTATCAAGGACTCATATTAGACAGGAAACTAACGTGGAAACCTAATATAGAGGAAAGAGTAAGGAAGGCCAACGTTGCATTATACACATGCAAAAAAGCGGTCGGAATCAAGTGGGGGTTAACACCTCGTATTACACACTGGCTATACACCTCGGTGGTCAGGCCAATACTCTTATATGGAATACTTGTATGGTGGCCAGCAACTCAAAAGGCAAGTTACCTAAAACTATTGAGTAAGGTCCAAAGAACAGCGTTTCTATGCATTTCGGGTGCCTTAAGGACCACCCCAAATAAGGCGCTGGAGGTGATTACCAATTTACCCGCAATAAACCTGGTGGGAAAATACGCGGCCGCCGATTCAGCGCTCAAACTAAGAAGTATGGTGCTGTGGAAGGATCGGCGGTTTGGTCACGCTTCCATACTTCACACTCTGGGTAGTTACAACCAAGAAGTCGACTACTCCGCTCCCAAACCAATCTTCAATAGGCTCTTTAAGACGAGCATCCCGTCTAGAGGAGAATGGCAAACGCCAAGACCATGGAGACTGGGGGAATTGAATTTTTACACGGATGGATCCAAGCTAGACAATAGGGTTGGCTACGGAGTTTTCTCTAAGGAACTAGGACTGGAACTATCCGTCCGAATTCCGGACCACTGCAGTGTCTATCAGGCAGAAGTTTTAGCCATAAAAGAGGTGGCTGTGTACCTTAGTACACATGCCGTATCGAAGACTACGATTAATATTTTCTCGGACAGCCAGGCGGCCATTAAATCAATGAACATGGTAATGCTGAGGTCGAAGGTTGCGCAGGAATGCCTCGCAGCTCTAAACGATATTAGCACCGTGTTCAAGGTCAGCCTCATATGGGTTCCGGGACACAGAGATATTGAAGGAAACTGCAGGGCTGATGAGCTAGCCAGGAAAGGTACGAATCTACCCCTATGTGAAAACAGGGGCACTATTGGGATACCCATGGCAACCTGCAAATTAGAACTTCGAAATAGCATGATCCAAGAGGCCAACAGGTCATGGCTAGAGGAGGGCACATGTAGAACAACCAGGCTGCTTTGGCCGCAAATAGAAAAGAAAAAGACGAAAGAGTTGCTGTGCCTCTCAAGAGAGGACATTGCGAAGGTCACGGCTTGTGTAACCGGTCACTGGCTATTTGGCAGGCACTCTTCAAGACTAGGAATTTTCTCCCACGAATATTGCAGAAGTTGCAGAGATGAGGAAGAGGAAGAAACCGTAGAGCACTTCTTCTGCAGCTGCCCAACTTTGGCCAAGAGGAGAGCAAGCTTGTTAGGCAGGCCCTTCTTTAGCTCTCTTACGGAACTATCACGCGTAGGAATAAAACCGATTCTACGCTTTATAAGAGCCTCAAATTGGTTCTCTGAAGAATAGTCACCGAGGTTCCCGTGTTCTGCAGTGGTACCACAATGGACCTTCAAAAGGTCTAAGTGAGTTGGTAAATTGAACCGACTGCCACATCAACCTAACCTAACC
>NW_023478168.1:0-2645 GCF_013731165.1 Rhagoletis pomonella | reverse complement strand
TTTTTTTTAAATCTGGCTACTCTATTATAAAGAAGAATGTCAATATATACCAGAAATACCATATATGCGACAAGTTTTTTGTTTATACACTTCTAGCGGTATTGCGAATGGTAGGGAAAATAAATAAACAAAAACACAATTAGTGCGAACGCAACTAGTGCAATTTTTAAAAGCCTATAATTATCAAAGTAATAAATATATTTTCAAAATTTTTTTCGGTGGAGATAACTTAAGCTATTATCTGGTTAAACTTTTTATATTTTTGTGTTTTGAGTAAAGGTAACTGTTTACAGATGAAAAACTCAGGGCATGTTTTTACAAGTGATTCCTAATAAAAGTCAATTTTCAGCGGTCCTGATCTTTTGACTCCACCAACACCCACCACAACAAAGAACATATATATAACATGCATATATTTATTTTTAAAAATAAGAAATAAAATTCTGCACATACTTGCACTTTTGTGAGAAAATTAAATTTTAGTATGAGCGCCTCTAAAATATCGCATAGAATTTTGTTTGATGTATGGTTATCTAACCTTAAAGAAGATAGATGTGATAAAATATGTAACTTTATTACTATGAATTTTAGCAGGGGATTAACAACAACTATCGATTTTGATAAACTTAAACATTTTTCTTGGCGTTTATGTTCAAAATTTGAAGGAAAATGGGCAAAAGCGTATAGAGTAAAACCTCGCTTTTTGCATGATAATGATAAATGGCTTTCAAGTACAATCGACTTTTCTTCATTTACAAATATTGCTGTGAAGGAAAGCCAGCCCAGAGGTCGACCTGCAATTAGCTTCGATGATTGCAGTCAAAGAAGTAAAGAAAGAAAAGCTAAGAAAATTACTGAAAACATTGACAGTAGTCAATTACTTTTAGCAGCAGAAATGCAAATGCGCTCTTCCGGGAAGAGAAGCTCAGCAGGAATAGTAAAAGAGCTTGCTTTCGCATCTCCAGAAAGAGGAAATACTATTAAAAAGTTAAGAACATCGAGCAATAAGATTGAAGCTCTTTCGCCTGATGAGGCGTTAGCTATGATTTTGGATTTAGATTTATCCGCAAACAAATATCGGTTGCTTAAGCAATATACCAAGCATATATGCCCTAATTTATTTCCCTCATATGAGCGTGTTTTTGCTGCAAAACAGTTGTGCTACCCTGAAAACATAACAGTGGCGGAATCGTTCGCTGAAATAAATTTACAGTCGTTGATAGATCACACGATAATAAGGTTATGTGCTTCTATTAATGATGTTTTAAAAGCGAACCTAGACTCATGTAATGGCAATGAATTGCAAATTTTATTTAAATGGGGATGCGATGGTGCAAATCAGAGCCCTTATAAGCAAAATTGGTCAGACGAGCGTAATAGCGATGAAAACTTATTTAGCATATCCCTTGTTCCAATTCAAATGTATGTGAATAATTTTAAAGGAGAGAAGATGATACTGTACCAAAATCCTGCTCCGAACTCTTCTCGACATTGCCGGCCTATTAAAATAATGTTTGCTAAAGAGACCACTGACTTAATAAAAATGGAGGTAAAATATATCAAGGAGCAAATAGCAGAACTCCGCCCAACAAAAGTGAACGTGCTTGTTGATGAGGTCCACCGACCTCGTATATATGTTCACCCAAAAGTAATTTTATGCATGATTGATGGAAAAGTATGCACAGCCCTTTCCAACTATAATTCGTCCCAAGTATGTTATTTGTGTGGGGCAAAACCAACAGAAATGAACAATACTTCAATTTTATCAAAAAAAAACATTGATCTTGAACTTTTAGAATTTGGCTTGTCACCGTTACATTCGTGGATACGGTTTATGGAATGTTTGTTGCATATAGCTTATAGATTGGAAATTAAATCATGGCAAGTTCGGGGATCAGAAAATAAATGCAATGTACAGCGGAGAAAAACTATTATTCAGGAGAAATTTAGATCGGAAATGGGGTTATTAGTAGATATGCCGAAGCAATCATGTGGAAATACAAATGACGGCAACACGGCCAGACGCTTTTTTAGAAATTCAGAAAAGTCAGCAGAAATAACCGGAATTATTTTGGAGCTTTTACAACGATTTCATGTGATACTTGAATGTTTAGCGTCGGGATATTCCATTGATGCAGAGGCGTTTGATCTTTATGCGTCTGAAACTATGGAACTATATTTAAAGCTTTATTCATGGTATTATATGCCAGTTACGGTACATAAAGTGCTCTGTCATGGCAAGGTTGTAATTGATCATTGCATACTTCCTATCGGCCAATTATCTGAAGAAGCCCAAGAATCGAGAAATAAGGACAATAAACGCTACAGATTGCAGTTCACGCGAAAAAATTCTCGAACCCAAACAAACAACGACTTATTAAAAAGACTTCTAATTTCGTCTGATCCATACATTTCTATCTTAAGGAAATCTCCCAAGACCAAGCATGGAGCCATTACTCCAGATATATTAAAATTGCTTAAAAACCCATTATTAAATATTGAATTTGATGAGAGTTAAGTCAATTTGCAAAAATTCTTTCTAATAAAAAACTAATTTAATAGTGTATTTTGGTTTTTCATTCATTTCCAATGTGTGGTTCCTATGGGAAGTGGGCGTGGCGGTGGGCGGATTTATACAATTTTTT
>NW_023478167.1:0-2645 GCF_013731165.1 Rhagoletis pomonella | reverse complement strand
TCGAAAACTTTCGCCAACATTGGTAAAATACTGATGGGTCTAAAGTTCTGGGGAGAGTTACAAGAGTTGCTTTTTGGGACCGGAATCACGTTAGCAATCTTCCATTGCTTTGGAAAGGTAGAGGAAGCTAAGGCAAAGTTAAAAATGTGTGTAAGTGTAGGAAGCACGTACGGGAGGATAAGTTTTAAAAAACGCAGGCTAAGACCATCCACACCAATGGCGTTCGATTTTATTGCAAGAATGCACTTTGCAATATCGTCTTCAGTGGCTGCATCGAATACAAACTCGAAGCAGGATTACAAACTAGTTTTTCATTAATGCTGAAAGGTGGTGCATTCGGATGTGAATTAACGCCAACGAAGTATGAGTTCATTAAATCAGCATCTATTATACAGGTTTTCACATCCTTGGCGCAGACACCCAGTGACTTCAGATTTTTCCACAACACCTTGGAAGGCATGTTGGAATTAAATTTTGCATCGAGATAGGCTTTTTTACTATTACGCAAAGCAGATGTTACTTTGTTTCGCCAGTTTTTATATGTGCTCCAGCGTTCATTGGTGGGATTACGCTTCCAGGATCTATAAGCCCTACATCGCTCTTTGATAAGGACTAAAATGGCTTTAGTGAACCAAGGCTTTTTATGATCAATTGTTTTAATACTGCGAATAGGGACATATTTATCAAATAAGTATTGTACTAGCGTTGTAAAATAGGCTAATTTGTCGTCAACATTTGCAAAGTACCAGCAGCAGTTCCAGTTAAGTGAGACACTTTCGCCATATAATGCAGATGTGTTTACATTCTTGAAATCTCTAAAGGTAAAATTTGTTAAAGGCTTCGTTTTGTGAAATTCAAAGTCAAAAAAATATTATCATTAGCTCGTGGTCAGAAACTCCAGCCAGGGAAAATTGATCAACATGACTTACACTACTACCAACGCTTACACCAAAAAGATCCAACATACTTGGCTTACAGTGGGGCGCAAACCGAGTTGCATATTCGTTTGTGATAGTAATACCACAGGTGTTAAAGCTGTTCAATAGCTGATTAGATCTTTCGTTATTAGCTAACATATCAACGTTGAAGTCACCACAGATGAGAACATGAACATAGCTCAAGGACAATTCAGAGATTTTAGCAAACAATGAGGTGAGATCATTTGATTTATGGGGGTTATATACACATATAATAAGACACTTCCGTATGTTATCACAACATTCAACAAACATGCTTTCAACAGCTTATGGGAGTGAGATTTATAAATGACTCTAAAGTTGAGATCGGCTCTGTGATAGATCGCTATGCCCCCCCCACTGTTACCAGTAGTTCTATCATTCCTCACAATTGAATAGTCACACAGAGTATATGCGCTATTCGCAAAAGAAGGCTTAAACCAGGTCTCAGTCACACAGATTGCGTCAATGTTTAGATCACGAAATGTTAAATTAAGATACTCAAGTTTTTCAGCTGTTAAACTTCGAGCATTGAAGTGGCACACATTGAACCCTGTATGGTAGTCACACACATATTTAAGAGCTAGTCTTAGATTATCATTGTTATTGTGCTCACTCAGGTTGTTACTCATATCTATGCAATAAAAGAGATGCTTGCAAACGGTCAGTTACAATGGGAATGGAGATCGAAAAGGGAAACATAAGGTTAAGGTAAGAAGAGGTATAAATACAGAATAACTTAAAAAAGTATAAAATTAACACTAATAATAGAAAATGCACACAAAGCATGGCAAGTATAAATATGTATATATGTAAATAAAATGTGTTGAGTTAGGAAGCAGCTGCAATGCGCTCAACGCTCTCACAATCCAGTACTTTTGTTGCTTCACTGTTAAGATGCTTTCTTACATATATTTGTCCACGTATTAGAAAATGCACTCGCCAATAATTTTTGTCTCTTCAGCCGTGTTGCAAATTGAATAAGTTCACGATTCTTATTCGTAAGGCATTCATGCACATAGATCTTCTCATCACCATTGAGCCCTATATCGCGAAGTGTTAGCGACGTTCTATTTGCCTTAAAAAAGCCGGCAATCGCCTTAAATAAGAGTGAACGATCATATGATGAATTTAGCTTGACTATAATAGGAGAAGGCTTCTTGTTGCTGTTGTTTTTGCGCAAACGAAAAGTTGAACGGGCGGGCAGCGGGGTCAGGTTAATCGATGTGCAAAGTTTAGAGAACAGCGAAGTTAAATTCTCTTCAGCTATAAGCGGAACACCATAAATAATTTCATCAACTTGTTGACATAAAGTGATGACTTCTTTGTTTTGGTCATTACTTTCGTAGCGCAATGACTCTAGCGCACTCACTCTAACGTCAACGGCTTTCATTGCTGATTTTAAGTTGGTAATTTCAGCCGAAATTTCACCAATTTTCTCCATCACACGCTCTTCGCTCTCCTTTATCTTCATTTCTTACATAAAATAACATGAGTCGACGAGAAAAATAAAAATAATGAAAATAAAAGTATGAAGAACATAACATAGCATAACATAACACAAATTAACATAGTATAACATAACATGTATCGACATAGAAGAGGGAAACAAGTAAAACAAAAGGAAGAAAAAAACTTAAAATTTTGGAAATAAGGTTGTACATGAAAGAAAATAATAAAGTAAACAAA
>NW_023478166.1:0-2646 GCF_013731165.1 Rhagoletis pomonella | reverse complement strand
TTGCTTTTCTCTTATCAAAAGAGGTTTAAATATGTACTATTTTTTTTAATAAAAACAAAAGATTATCTAAATTTGCAGTATTAGCAACGGGCTTTTTCGTGCTTTTATGAAATTTTACTGAACGCCCATGCACGCACGTACTGACGTACTGACAGCAAATATTCCGGCCCGTACCCGTGCCCATCTCTAGTTCGAATGGACACCGACATTAGTTGGAATGGGTTAAGTGGAGGGGAGTTTAGATTAGTACTTAGCATAACATAACATACCATAACATACCATAACATAAGATTTAATAACATAACATATGTAACGCACATTCTTCAGTTGTATTTCCATTTTATTCCACTTCCATCATTCCATCACTTTCTTCCTCTCTATCTTTGTCTCTATCGATTTTAATGTTTACGCTTATGTTCATGTTCGTGTTGTGTTCATGTTCATGTTCATGTTCATGTTCATGTTCATGTTTATGTTCAAGTTCATGTTCATTTTCAGTTTCATGTGCACATCTTCTTGCTCAGTTTCATGTTCGTATTCATGTTCTTGTTCATGTTAATGCTCACGTTCATGTTCATGTTCATGTTCATGTTTGTGTTAATGTTCATGTTCATGTTCATGTTAATGTTCATTTTCATGTTCACGTTCATGTTCATGTTCATGGTCATGTTCATGTTCATGTTCGTGTTCATGTTCACGTTCGTGTTCATGCTCATGTTCATGTACATGTTCATGTTCATAATCAAGTTCATGTTCATGTTCAAGTTCAGTTTCATGTTCATGTTCATGTTGATGTTGATGTTCATTTTCATGTTCATGACCGTGTTCATGTTCGTGTTCATGTTCGTGTTCATATTCGTGTTCATGTTCATGTTCAAGTTCATGTTCAAGTTCATGTTCATGTTCAGTTTCATGTTCACATCTAACTATATAAGTTTATCTCATTAAGGAAATAGAGGTAAAACCACTCAGTTTTCAGAAAGGTGAAAAGCTATATTTAATACTTGCGCCGAGTATTTTTTGTTCGGACTTAGACTTTTTTACTTGTTTGTTTTACCACTTTCAGCCTTATGCTTCACACTTTTTGGTATTACACATGCGAATTAATTTTGTAACCCATTCAATGCCGTACGCAAATTTTCCTATGAGGACCCACTATATGAAGGGCTCTTCAAGCTAACGGTCACGCGGTGCAGCCTTTTTGCAATACACTGAGTACTCACTTACCTTATCATTACAACGCTTTTATCAACTTGCAATGTTGTGTTCCAGAAACTTTCAATGTTGTGTTCCAGAAACTTTCAATGTTGTGTGTCCGACACCATAAAGCAAAGCTTTGAAAAGCTCCTATAAAAAAGCATAGTGAATAGGGCGAGGTAGATGACATCTAGATGTCGCCCTATGTACTACGTTTGCTACACCGGAAATAGACGACACGCCATTTCTTTAAATAAAATTAATTGGTGCTCGTTTGTATGTGTGTGCACCTTTCTACTAATATCGTTGAATTATTTTAATATCTATTGCAAACTTTTATTCAGACAGGACTAAAAAGTAGAAAATAAATAATATAAAAAAAACTTTTTAATATACAACGCTTTTATAAATGGACTAAAAAGTAGAAAATAATATTTCTCAGTCCCATAGAATTTGTTTTGATAACTTTTGATTTTGAAATTTTAGCAAAAGTCATTATAAACAATCTATGAAATTGAAAATGAAAAGCGTGGGGCGCATGTATTACACTTGAATTGATATGAAAAGTAATATACATATGTATGTATGTATGTGGGTATATGAATAACGACCGCTTAAAATCGATTTCAAAGTTCTACTTTCGCTGTAGAAATTTTAGGTCTACGTTATGTAGTTTGACTATTGTCAACTAAATCGAATGCTTTGTAAGTGAAGTGACTTGTGGACCACTTGAGGTATAGGTGGACCAGTTGGTAACCACTTTGGAACCAGTTGGTAACTAGTTCGTGGGTCCAGTTGGTAATCAGTCGGGCACCAGTCCGGGATCCAGTTTGGGACTAGTCCGAAACTACTTACCTTCGTACAGTTGGGGACCAGTTGGTCTTTTTAAGCTCCTGTGGCCGTTTTAAGGGTAATTCTTGGGCTCCTGCACTGCCGCTCGGGGTTTCTGCCTTCTACGGTGGTAATTTTGGGCCGGGTTGCCTGTTTTGGCGGATTGTTGTGCTGTGTGCCGCGTATTACGTGTACCGGGTACCACTTTCTCGAGCGAATTGCTCTGGGGAACCTGTTGTGTGAGTTGCTGGCTTTTTGGCTAGACTTTGAGGAGGGTTTATACACGCATATCGGCGGAAATAGACGACACGCCATTTCTTTAAATAAAATTAATTGGTGCTCGTTTGTATGTACATACATATGTAAATGCTTGTGTGTGCACCTTTCTATTAATATCGTTGAATTATTTTAATATCTATTGCAAAATTTTATTCAGACAGGACTAAAAAGTAGAAAATAAATAATATAAAAAAACTTTTTAATATACAACGCTTTTATAAATGGACTAAAAAGTAGAAAATAATACTTCTCAGTCCCATAGAATTTGTTTTGATAACTTTTGATTTTGAAATTTTAGCAAAAGTCATTATAAACAATCTATGAAATTGAAAATGAAAA
>NW_023478165.1:0-2646 GCF_013731165.1 Rhagoletis pomonella | reverse complement strand
TCTGAAGGTAAGTAGTTGCGGACTAGTCCCAAACTGCTTCCCATCTGGTTCCCGGACTGGACCCCGACTGGTTACCAACTGGTCCCACGAACTAGTTACCAACTGGTTCCAAAGTGATTGCCAACTGGTCCACCTATACCTCAAGTGGTCCACAAGTCACTTCACTTACAAAGCATTCGATTTAGTTGACAATAGTCAAACTACATAACGTAGACCTAAAATTTCTACAGCGAAAGTAGAACTTTGAAATCGATTTTAAGCGGTCGTTATTCATATACCCACATACATACATACCAGAGCTGTGTAATGATTGAATCAATTGAGTGTGCATTCTCATTTTTTTCGTTACAAAAATGTGATTGTTTGATTTAAAAAATTTAACAACCACTCTTGAGATTGGTTACAAATTGTAAACACAAAATATGTAGTGTGTTATGGAATGGTTGACACCCATTCACATAGAGAATGTGAATGCAAAAAAAGAACTCAATCATGTATGATTGGACGTTTATGGGAATGCAATCTGTCAATATCATTCAGTACTAATACTATTTGTTGTATCAGGGTTGAAATTTTTGTACTCAAAATGTGAAACCAGAAGATTGCCATCTCCCTCAAAATAAGTAAACAAATAAATATTTGGTGCTAAAATATTTTTCTAAGTGTTTGGCCGAACTTCTGCTCAAACTTGAGGCATGAGTTCTGATTTTATAAGAAGAGTTTTCAAGGCAGAAATATACTCGAAGGTTTGCCATTGCGTGCCGAAGGACGACTGCTATTTTGGGTTATGATCTGACCAGGTATTTAACCATGGTCCTATGGAGTGGAAGTACGCACATGTAATCACTCTGCTACGGCGGCCGCCGTGAGGACATGATATACATATCGTCGTTTAAAGTACAAAACCGCGTATCAAGAAAATGCAAAACCGCGTAATTGCATAAATTATTTTCTAGAGAGTAAAGTCACCCATATTTCAAAATGGTTATCTTTTTATACCCGAGCGCACTTGTGCACAAGGGTATTATAACTTTGTTCACATAACGGTTGTTTGTAACAGGCAAAACGAATCGAGATATATATAGACAAATGTATACAAAAATGATCAGAATGAAAAAAGAAATCGATTAAGCGGTGACTGTCTGTCCGTCCGTCCGTCCGTCTGTGCACACGATAACTCGAGTAAAAATTGAGATATCTTAACGAAACTTGGTACGTGCACTTCTTTCGGGCGTAGGACGGATGGTATTGAAAATGGGCAAAGTAGGACAATAACTACGCCTACCTCCCATATAACGGTAATTTTCAGAAATACAAAAACTGCGATATTTTAGTAACTACTGAAGATAATTCACTCAAAATTTATATTTACAATGAGTTTTAGACGAAAAATAAGAATATTAAAAAATTTTGGCAAATGGGCGTAGCCACGCCTACTTATGGTTACATGTGTATATCTTGGTAACCGCTGCACTTGGCACAGTTGTTGGCCCTGGTACAGCATACCAAATGGCCGAAAATTTTTAAAATCGGACAATAACCACGCCCACATCCCATATAACGGTAATTTCGAGAAATACGAAATCCTCGATAAATCAGTAAATATTAAAGCTAATTTATTCAAAATCGATGCTTGCAGCAATTCTTTACCAAGAAATACGTTTATGATAAAATTTTGGAAAATGGGCGTGGCACCGCCTACTTATGATCACATATATTTATCTCGGTAACCGTTCTACCAATTTGTGACTCGGTACGGTTATTGTGCTTGCCACAAAACATTGAAAATTATTGAAATCGGACTAAAATTACGCCTACTTTTCATATAACGGTAAATTACAGAAATGCTTGAAATTTCGATAACTCAAAATTTAAGGGCGCTAATTTACTCAATTAATCGCCCTCAAATAATACTCACAATAATCTCTTAAAATAAGATTATTATGGAATTTTAGAAAATGGGCGTGGTAGCGCCCACTTATAGCTGTATAACTTTATCCTATCAAGTATAACTGAACATACTTAGGGAGTTCACAAGTCGTGCTATTTGTCATATTTGTTCTTTTGTACTATTTTTTTAGAACAGTTGTAAAATGAAACTTGTGAGCATCCCATACTTTTTCGTGTGCTATTGTACAATATTTTAACAATTATATTTGACAAAATCAAAATTATTAAAACAGCTTTAGAAAGTTTCTAATGCCCAGAAGAAGCGAGAAAAGCAAATTAATGGCTGCGATTTGCGAGAAGTACGCGCAGGACGCAACGATGGAAGGAAGTGAGTCGTCAAATAAGTCATTTATGAGTTTTTTAAATTTATTTGGTGCATTTTTGTTAGGCGATGAAGATGAGGAGGAAGAGATCGATGAAACTTTTAGGTTGAATATGCTTGTGTTGTTGGCAAATCGCCGAAGTGTCCATCTAGGAGTTCCGAAATCAAACAATTGGGATCTGAATGTGTTACAACCTCAAATAGGCGGTTTTCTAAAAGAAAATCAATTAGGGACTTCCCTTCCGACACTGTCCACACATGGTTTGGTTTTCCCCGGACACGCTTAGTTTTGCACTGAATTAAAAAAGATCTTTAATAAGTTAAATATGTTATAAATTAAAGATAACTTACTCCATTGCCATGAGATGACTCCA
>NW_023478164.1:0-2647 GCF_013731165.1 Rhagoletis pomonella | reverse complement strand
TATTTTAGTCTTCTTAGACGAAACCAAACAAGTCTAGTACATTATATTCATACGTATTGAAAATATGTACATAAAAAGAATGCAATTTAAGTTCGAAATACAATGGATAATGGCATATTACTTACGTTTATGGTATTCCCCACCCCAACCCCAAACTGGAAAGTAATCTATATGTATGTATGTTGCGTTAACATTATTAAAAGATTTTATTTTTGGGAAAATATTAAAAAAAACTTGTATATAAACGTCACTTTTTAAATAATTCACAGTTTGTTTCAGGAATATGGTCATGTAATATCTTATTATATTTTATAAAACTAGGTTTCAGTCTTTTGTAATGGCTAACAAGTATAATTAATTAAAACAAAATCACATGTCAGTTCAATGATATAAAAAATAACACACTTCATTCATTTTGGGAAAAAAAATAAAAATGTTCTAACATAAAAACTAAAAAAAAAACAGTTAAATTTTATAAACCATGAAACGAATAATCCTCCAGAGAAATAAAAAACTTGATTGCAAAAACTATTAAAAATTTAAACGTTAAAATAAATTATTTTTACAGTTCAGTTAAATTAATATTATTGTCGATATTTGGATAATGAAAAAGTTATCCTACAAAAAATTTAAGTTAATTGAGCTATTTTTTATCCTTTCGTAGAAGATTTATATTTTCTTTTAGCTTAAATCATCTGATTATGATGAATGGGTAGGAATTTAAAGAAAAATGGGCTGAGTGAAAACTATTTGGGGTAAACCTTATCCAAGGGTATCAGGGCTTCTAATAGTGAATTTCCGGGAAGCATGGAAATGAAAATAATAACAAAAAAAAAGTTCAGTTTAAAAATGTCTAGAGGAAAATCAATTTGTCGTTCCAATGCACAGTAGGAACTTTTTATTAGTTAGTTTTAAGTATTGAATTCAGGAATATTATATTATCTACACTCACAACACACGCACAACTCTACTAAAGAGTTGACCAATTGTCGGAAATGGATTTAAGCATTACCAAGTAGGAGTTCCAACGTGTGGGACAGTGACTTTTCAGTGATGTTTGTAACGCAAGCACCTATCAAAGGTTTTAAATCATCGGTAGCTTCAAATGCTGAGTTTACTACATTAGAAAAAAGGTGATTGGAGCAATTGATTCTTGTGTAGTTTTGTAATGCACTTTTTATATTACTTCCCCTGTCGGTAACAAATACTATTGACTCAAGGTTTTGAATATCAAATTGAGAAAATATACTGACTAATTTGCTTTGAATGTTTATTCCAGTTGATTTCTCGAAGTCCATAGATTTGGCACCTAAAACTATGCTTTTTAAATTGGAACCGTCGAAAAAATGAAGCGTCGCACACAAAAAATTTCTTTTTACATAATTATCGGTCCAGAGATCTGTGGTTACAGAAGCACTTCCCTCATCAACAACTTTTTTTAAACTAGATTTGACTTCTTGTTTCTTTTCTGCACCCATTTTATAGATCCTTCGTGAGATAGTGGTTGCATTAGGAAGTAGGTCATGGATATCAACATTTTCGCCGTACTTTGCTCCAATTTTAATAAAAAATGCCACTAGTTTTGCAAACCCCGACCCCTCAACAGCAATAAAAGGGCGGCAATCTTCAATAATCCATTGTGAACAGGCATTGACAGCGCATTCTTTGTCATCTTGGCTTACATTTTTGACGATTTGCTGCTCAGAAGTGCTGGTGAAACATTTGTGACGCAACATATTACTTGTTTGCTTGCCATTAAACTTCAACAAATTCTTGCATTTACGGCAGTAAACAAAGCCTTCCAATATCCTTCCATCATCCCTCTTTATTTCAGCAAACAGGCCCCAAACTGGACTTTTACGTACCTCTGCGTTAATTGATAAACACCTTCATCAATCTTTCTTAATATATCGTTTTGATCAGTCATGACAAAATTTAGTTTAATTCTTTACGTATTCTTATTCCATATATGCCACCGCAACCGTCCCGAACGTCCTTGCGCGCAAAGTAAAACTGCAGAGCATACATAAATTAAACTGGTCAAGATCAGTGATGCCAGACATTCTCTGTTAAAAATCCCACGAAAATGGGGAAAAAATCCCTCAATTACCCACATGTTTAAAATTTATCCCACAAAATTCCCAACGAAATTAAACATATACATGTTTCAGTAGTAAAGAAGTAAAATTCATATAAAATAATAATAATAGTTTGGCGCTTACACATATGTGCTTTTGCCTCCAATTTGTGGCGGTCCTCAAAGGGGAGGAACCTACAGCGAGTGTATTTTTATGAGAAGCTGTTTTTCATGGCAGGAATACACTCGGAGGTTTGCCATTGCCTGCCGAGGGCCGACCGCTGTTAACAAAAAACCCCTTTTTCTCAATTTTTTTCACTCATTAAATTTTTCACTTTCATTTTTTTGCTCACTCACTAAGGGCCTAAAAGAATTTTCTGGTGACTTTAAAATTGAAGCACATTCATGTGCTATTTAACATTTCATCAGATAATTTGTTCCGCTTTTTACATGAAATTCCAGTTACAACTGAAAAGATTATTTCTTACTCAGCGCTTGAATTGGTTAACGTAAGAAAATTTTGGAAATTGTCCTTATACTTTTTAACAATTATATACCATTTCACTCCAC
>NW_023478163.1:0-2647 GCF_013731165.1 Rhagoletis pomonella | reverse complement strand
CACTTTGATTCAATTGCGCGGGCTAAAGATAAGTTTTAAATTAATCTTTCGTGGCCAATAACAATTGGCTGAGACCTAAGACATCATAATATTAATATTACAATGCGGTCAAATGACTTTCATTTTCCCCCATACAAAATCGACCCAGCCTAATGTGTATGTATATCGCACATATCTTTCTTTCTGAAATTCCTCTATTAAGTTTCACTTCTTCCGCGCGTATGTAGCTCGCACCATAAACACGAATTTTACTAATACCTCGACTCCAGCGCCATCTAGCGGTTGGTTTCATAGTATTCTGCTATTCGGAAGGTAGATAAATTCGAGAATCAAATATCATAAAAAACGGTCCAGTCGTTCTTGAGTTATAAATGGTGTAACTAACAAGACTTTGTTTAATATATAAAGATAGCGTGGGCCGAAAATCCGCTTTTTTAGAATTTTGATTGGTAATCGGAAAAATATGATTCATTATGCTTGAAAAAAAATGAATATGCTCAAAAATAAAAATTAATAAATAAATTAATTAATACATTTTTTTACTAAAGTTGCAATAATCTTCCAAAGTATTAGTCCTACATAATTTGTTATATGGACATTTTTTGTAGAGAATCGAAGTTAGCTAAGAAAAACAATTTTTTAGTGCTTAAACTTTGATGGACTTGGGCGAGCCTAGGATATTGACCAAAAATTTTCACATTTTACGCAGATTATTTTTAGAGCATAGTTAACCATATTAACCATATTGCTATTACCAATCCAAATTCTAAAAAAGCGGATTTTCGGCCCACGCTAATATACAATGTGCATGTCCAATTAAAGATATTAAAAAATACATACAGTGGGCAAAAAATTATAGCCGAACCACTTTTTGCCAAGTTTTAACGTATTAATTTCGTTGTTATTTAATTTTGGTTTTTTTTTTATAAGAATATAGTTTATTCTTTAACAAAACCCAAGTAAATCCAAGTTTCCAAAGTTGTGTAATGTTAAAAAAATATCAACAAATTTTCGTACAAATTTCGAGGTTTTCTAAAGAATCAATCGTAGTTTTTAGCCACTTGAAACTTGTACTTTATTCTACTACAACTGCGTACTCAGAATCTAATTAAAAAACTCGAAGTTTTTACGAATATTTGTTGATTTTTTTTTTTAAATTGCATAAATTTTAAGGCAGTGGCACTCGATTGTTACATTTGTACAGATTAGTATATTTTTATATTGGGCCATTGGTACAAAATGAAAAAAAAATGGGAATTTTTTTTTTGTAGTCAAAAGATTGGTACAATACAGCGATATTCTATCGAAAAATTTTAACAAATTAATTTTCGTGATTGGGATAAAGAAAAATATTTGGGTATTCACAAAATTGGGATACGGTTTGCACGAAATTTTGGCAAATACCCAATTGTGTGACACTGCCTTTAAACTTGTATTTATACGGAGGTTGTTAAAGAATGAACTGTAAAAAACTAACCAAAATTAAATAACAACAAAAATAATATTTTAAAACTTGTGAAAATTTGGTGCGGCTATAATTTTCTCGACTACTGTACATTAGACTGCATCACCAAAATAGTTGCAGTTTTTCCAGCGGGATTACAAAACCTAGTATATTTTAAGACTTCCATCAAAATATTTCGGAAAAATATTAAGATTTACGTGAGCTGGACCGGTTTGAAAATACCCCTAAAAAAGGAGTTTTTATGAATAAAAATAGTTTCTTAAAGGATTTTTTGGAAATAATCCCCACAGATGATAAAACAGTTTAAGCTTAAATAATCTACATAAAAATGGTATCAACGGAATCATAATAAGATTTGTGATGCTGTTTTTTTAACTTTTTTCAAAGATTTGTGTAAAAAAAAAAACTTTAATAACTGCTCCAGAACTTTACCAATATAGACTTATGAGGTATCAGTGGAGAGGTATTTTCCACCCTTTTTATTTCTTAGCTAAAATTCACGTCCCAAATTTTTCTTTATCAAATACCAACACGTCTTAATTCAACAAGGAATGACACGCGTTTATCTTACCTTCCTCTTTCATACTTTGAATGAGCTTATTCGCAAAGAAATTAAAGGGTGAGAAAATACCTTACCAATGAGACCTCATAAGTCTAAATTGGTAAGCTGAGTTATTCAAGTTTTTCTTTGTAAAACGTTCAAAAACAGCATCAAAAATCTCATTATTATGATTCCGTAGAAAATTGTTTTTAATATTCAACAATTTTTATTGAGCTTGAGGCCGTTTTTAATGAAAAGTTTATTGTGGAAAATCCATAAAATAACAAACAACATATAAACTTAAGGACGAGCACACCTAAAAGTTAAACATTCTAAGAATAGAATTATTAACGAAAACCAACAAATCCAACAACCACATGATCAAGTTTAAATAGCACTGGAACAGCTGCGCTTGATTGTAGTTGGCTTAACGAAATGAAATAGTGGAAAAAAGCAACAAGAATTCACAAGGCGAACTTAGCACAGTGCGTAGGCAACTGGCTGAGTCAGTGCGATCGTCGGCTCGAATCCTACTGAAAGAAGTCTGATGAGGAAATGTGGTGATTTCCGAAATAGCTATCACTTCTACCATTTTTTCAAATTGTTGTTGCTTTTCCACAATAAGCTTTTCATTAAAAACG
>NW_023478162.1:0-2647 GCF_013731165.1 Rhagoletis pomonella | reverse complement strand
CGTTTCTCAGTGGATTTTATACTTGAATGGGCACCAAAATATGTATGCAATACTTCTACATATCTTCGTTTAAAGCACAAAACCGCGCATCAAGGAAATGCAAAACCTCGTATGGGAGGTTGCCTAAATTTTAAAAACGGTTCTCTCTTAAACTTAATAATCTTCTCTCCTTATGTCTAAGTCGATATTTTATTATATCGATATTTTATTATAAATGGCTAAGGGCTTGATGTCAGGAGCTTCCGATGACCAAATATCTTTTTTGGCACAAATTTCAGTTCCGAGGTTTTGCAGAACCACGATACGCGCATTTGTACTTTAAACGACGAATATGTATATCGCTTGAACAATATGTTAGCGTTTGGCCTAGCTTCTCCTCCGATATGCGGCGTGCGTGATTTTGTCACACAAAGTAAAGGACAGTTTTACGCCGACTCCGAACGGCAATTGTATTTTAATGAGAAGTTGTTTCCATGACAGAATACACTCGGAGGTTTACTATTACCAACAGAGGGGCAACCACTATTAGAAAAACTGAGCTTGAACTCAGGCTCTGCGTAATGCTCTACAGCAGCCGACACTACTTTTACATATATTGCTGGTATATTCAAAATACTATCCCGAACTTCGGAGTGTATATATGTAATATAAAAAAGAATGAGAGGTACTATAAGAAAATGTACCCAAAATTCTGCAGCAAATGAAACAAGTAAGAAAGTCTAAGTTCGGGCGGAGCCGAACATTAAATACCCGGCGCAAGTATTAAATATATGTTTTCCACCTTTCCGAAAGCTACCGCTACATGATAAGCCGGCGTGTATAAATTTTAAGTAAACTAGCGTCCTTAAATTTCAAAATATTGAAATTTCAAGCATTTCTGAAATTTACCGTTATATGAAAAGCGGCCGTAATTTTAGTCCGATTTCAACAATTTTCAATGGTTTACTTTTATGTGGCAAGCACAATAACCATACCGAGTTTGGTACAAATTGCTATAACGGTTAGCGAGATACATATACGTGATCATAAGTGGGCGGTGCCACGCCCATTTTCCAAAATTTTATCATAAACGTATTTCCTGGCAAAGAATTGTTGCAACCATCATTTTGAATAAATTAGCTTTAATATTTACTGATTTATCGAGGATTTCGTATTTCTGGAAAATACCGTTATATGGGATGTGGGCGTGGTTATTGTGCGATTTTAAAAATTTTCGGCCATTTGGTATGCTGTACCAGGGCCAACAACTGTGCCAAGTTTGGAATAAATTGATGCAGCGGTTACCAAGATATAATATTCTTATTTGTCGTCTAAAATTTATTATAAATATCAATTTTGAGTGAATTATCTTCAGTAGTTACTAAAATATCGCCGTTTTTGTATTTCTGAAAATTACCGTTATATGGGAGGTAGGCGTGGTTATTGTCCGATTTAGCCCATTTTCAATACCATCCGTCCTACGGCCGAAGGAAGTACACGCACCAAGTTTCGTTAAGATATCTTAATTTTTACTCGAGTTATCGTGTGCACAGACGGACAGACGGACGGACGGACGGACGGACAGACAGTCACCGCTTAATCGATTTCTCTTTTCATTCCGATCATTTATGTATACATTTGTCTATATCTATCTATTCGTTTTGCCTGTTACAAACAACCGTTATGTGAACAAAGTTATAATACCCTTGTGCACAAGTGCGCTCGGGTATAAAAATGCTCATTGAAAATAGTTCACATGTATAAATTAAAAGATATAACTTAATAGGTTACAGCGCTAAACAAAAGGAAAAGTTAGAAAAAATAACAATGCGGTTTGAAGGAAACATGAAGCCATAAAATGCTTGTTTGTTTCGTTAATACTCTGAACTTTGTAAGATATGGCACTGTATTATTTGCAGTAGTTTGCAAATATTCACTAATGGTTCTAAAATCGCAAACATTTTCGTGGGGGGTTTTTGTTTGATTTCGAATTGAAAATACATTACGATCATATTGTACCGAAATAAGTGCGGTATCCCTGCATTTTTGTAAAAGCCAGAAAGAAGCATAAACTGTATGAAAAAATGAAAGGGAGAAGTATACATCCCACCAAACAATTTGTGTTGCCGGCAATAAGAAAACGTGTCGCCCTCGGAAACAAATTTATTGCCGGTAATATTGCCTTCGAATCGATTTCCTATTACCGGTCGCTCTAAAACGTCCGCCGAAGGCAACTCGCCTGGGCGAGTCGTTTTCTTATTACCTGAATGAGTCCTTTTCTTATCGCTTCAGGCGATATTTGGAATAATTTTATTCTTTTTAAGACTTCATTTATTTTTTTGTATACCAAATCGCAACTTACAATGGGAATTAATTCATTTTCTCGCTGTGAGGCTTCCTATTTCTGCAATCTTGTCCTTGGGCATAATTTAGATGCTTTGGCCAATACTATTGACGCCATATTCATAAGTTTCGGAATTTTTGAGAACTTTTTTATTCAAAATTGTCATGAACGAAGTGATGTTGCCGATTTGTCACCACAGCAATAAATCGGTGAGTCGCCAATTTGTTGCCATTGACGATTGTTGCCTATTTCTCCTGTTTTGCATGGTGGGATACCATCTATAATTTTGACTTATATGTATATTTGGCAAGTCTTTGTGTAAAC
>NW_023478161.1:785-2647 GCF_013731165.1 Rhagoletis pomonella | reverse complement strand
ACCGTAGCACATTCCTTGTGTCTCCGATATTTTAAAATTCTTAATGGCATCAAATATAACCGTTTTACTTCGCTCCGAAAGAGAGTTCGCCTTCACACTGTCTTTCGCTGTAGAGATAAACTCTTCTGTGGCGATTTTAGCCAATCTTGCAGTATTATATAGAGATACATCCGCGTTGGAATAAAAAAGATGAATACAGTCGTTGGGTATCTCGTAAAAATTGGTTTCTCTTGCTTTAATGAGCTCGATATCATCAGATGTTATATTTCCTTCCTTTGGGAAGAAAATCCATCTGTCTCCCACTGGCGAGAGTTGCTTTAAGTCGCCAAAAACAATTAATGGTATACCTCCAAAATACTCGCTAGAGCGAAATATTTGTTTTAAACGGGCATCTAAAAATCCAAACATTTTGGCACCGACCATTGAAATTTCGTCCACTATTATTAACTGAAGGTCTATTAGGTTTGAATAGATAGAATTAACACTATCATTGCTGAGAGGTCGTAATTCAGTTGAGAATTGGTTTACTGGTAAGGAAAAAATCGAGTGCAAAGTAACGCCTCCAATCCCAAATGCAGCTTTTCCTGTAGGAGCACATAATAAGACTTTAATTGTCTCAGGATTACTGCCGGATAAGCTGTTTGCTCGTGTTGTCAGTGACTGGTATAAAGCGGAAATTAATCGGCTTTTTCCTACTCCAGCTCCGCCTCCGACGTATTCGTAAAAGCGTCTCTTCAGCTTCATGTTATGGTGAACACGATAAAAATATTCCCGCTGTTTTCTGTTCCAGGAGCGCACAATTGAGAGCAGCTCATTTTCTTGAATAACCATAGGTGGTCTTATGAGTTTGGGTCCTGTGGCTCATCGCTTTGAAATACGTCGACATCATTGCCGATTTCTGGAATAGCTAGTGCTCTAAACTCTTCATCCAAGAAAGGGGTAACATCAACCTGAATATCTTCGTCTGCTGTTTGCTGATTTAAATTCTCTAAAATATTTTCGAGCTCACGGTCTGAGAACTTGTCGTATTTCTGCTTGTTCTCTTCAATAAATGATTTGTTGTCATTACAAACTCGTTCTATGTCAGCATCGATTAAATCAGCTGCTTCGCTACGCCAGGGATAAAATAGCATAGCCATTTCCCGAAAGTAGTCTGATCGAGAAAATTCAACACTAAAACGTCTCCACCTTAATATAAGAGGGCGCTTTCTCTTCCAGATGAAACCGCTCCTATCATTTAATTGAAGGCGGAGCTCGTTTGCTTCAGAATTTTCATCAACTGGTTCGACTTATTCATTGTCCTCGTTTTCAAGTGTAGACACTGTTCTTGTTTTTGAAAATCGGTACAATGCAGCAAAATCAGCAAGACAGAGTTGGCCTAGCCGACTTGGCCTTTGAATATAATGATCCAGCAAGTTCGGTACATAAATATCAGTTGAATCAGCAGGAAGCCTTTCTAGATCACTTTTCCGCTTCACCATTCTCACTCTTTTGTCTGGGTGTGACGTATTAATAAAAATTTCTCCTTCGCTGGCTTCTGAAAGATGGAGACCCAAAATATTATAGGATGCTTCTTCGGCGGACACCTCCGATCCGTTAACAAATTTATTGCCTATGTGTTGTAATTTTTGCTTAATTGTGAAATTTCCGTCATTTATTTCATCCATGGCTTGTCTTAACAGCTGAGATACCCCTCTATTAGATTTGTTGATATAATTTATTATGTAGCTGCAGCATGCATGGGCGTCAAGTATGAACTGAATGTCCATATTTGCTCTATGCAAACGCAAAATGTCGCTGTTATATGCGTTAAGTAGTCTATCTGAAAATTTCCTTCGTAGAAATATTTGAGGCTTCTTTAA
>NW_023478161.1:0-685 GCF_013731165.1 Rhagoletis pomonella | reverse complement strand
GTTCGGGGCATTGGTGGGTAAGGCATGTTGAAACGACAGACTTGCTGACCTCTTATATCTCTCAAGCAAGCCCGACCATGACTATGTCTTTGGTAGTCAATAAATTGCTACACCTCTAGATTGCTTCCATCTGTTGTTATAAATTGGTCGACAAATTCCACAATGGGGTCAATATTTATAACACCTTCTGTCTCCAGAGTAGGTGCGTTACTTATCCAGTACATTCCATGACAGTGAGGACTACCTCTGTGTTGGAACTCAATCCTCCAGGAATGGATCTGTCCTTATAAGCCGAGGCTTCTCTGAATTTGATAGTTGTGCTGCCTCAGTTTCGGAAATATCCATTTTGTCCACAAGTTTTGTTAGAATAACGAACAATTCAGTCCATTTTGTCTCTGCAGCCGACAGGGCGATAAATAACGATGGCAACCCAAATTGACGAATCATCGCTAAAACCTTATTTTTCTCTGCCTCCCAGTGAGCATCTGAGACCCTTTAGGATGTGGTATCCCTCGTCATGTTGGACTAAGTTGCTAATAACATTCGTATCGACCATATTGCTGCGGTGATGTTGGAGGCTCCAGATTTTTTCCGCAAACAAATAGAAATTGCATCTTTAATGCGCTGCAACTCATAATATTTATATTTCCAGAGCAAATTATCAACACGTGCACATCGTCGGTCA
>NW_023478160.1:0-2647 GCF_013731165.1 Rhagoletis pomonella | reverse complement strand
TGTAGCATAAGCACATCGCCCTTTTTACTTTAATTGTCATGTGCACATAAGTAATGTATAAACAAATAGGAATGTACACAAACAACAGTTTACCCAAATCAGTTACATTGAACTCAGCGGGAGTTTATGCAAAGACTGCATTCATCGCACATAGCGAGGATCTTGTTACACTTGTGCGGACGGTCAAAGACACCTGGTCCAGCATATTCAAGAAGTGTAGGAAAAAGTTTTCGTTTGTGTGTTGGATATTTCCGACGCGTACAATCGTGTCAGTATGGACAAAAAAAATTGTCCTTTTTATATAGAGTATTGGGTGAATTTTCTTCCACGTTCGGGGAGCTTTTAGCTATCAGGCACGCTGTCTTGATGATGGTCAAAGCGGAGTGTAAAAAAATCGCCATCATTTCGGATAGATTAATTAACAAAAAACTAACTAGTAATAACATTGTTTCTGAGATTCCTAATTTGATGCATAACTCAAAGTGTGAAAACATAAAGCTCATTTGGGTTCCCAGTCATGTGGGGATAGCTTACAATGAGAAAGCGGATTTAGCGGCAACGGCTTTAGTGAGAAATGGACAGGACATGCAGATAAAGTTTACGTTTGAGGAGGGGCTAAGAAGAATTCGTCAAGCCATTTGGCGTGAGTGGGAGAGTGAGTTTTCGGATATTTGTCAATCAAAGGGTAAAATCTCTGCAGAAAATGGAGGTAGGGTAACTAACTCTCCTTGGTTCTGCGATAAAAAATGCAATTTTTCCGTTCAGGAAACAAAACTAATAAACAGACTCATGTGTGGGCAAGATTTTTTTAAGTAAATTCAGAACTATCCTCACTGATGTGTGTTTGTGCTGTGGGGTTAGAGAGACAAATGACCACCTCATTTTCGCATGCCAGAAGTTTTCCGCCGCCAGAAACAAGTTCACTATTTTCAGTAAATACAACTGCCTCAAAGAAATTTTCGCCAGTTTTGATTATTGCCAACTCAGGGAGTTGCTTTGCTTCTTGGAGTCGGTGAAGCTCGATACGCTTCTTTGATTATAAAAATATATACATATTAAACTCCTGCGCAATTCCATTTAAAGGGCCTAACAAGACAACCGATCGCCGCGCAAATACTTTCCCTCCTTTACTCTCATCGTTCGGGTCAAGTGTGAGTAAGTAACTGTGAATAGCAAGACGCGTAGAGTATTTACTTTGTCTTCCGCAACTACTGCGAGGTATTTGACAGTAGAGTACTCTACTGGTAGTACTTGAGTATTTTCGAAGAAAACAAACATTTGTGGCAAGAATGATAGAAGAAATTTCTGGATCGCGCATTTGTGGTATCTGAAAAAAAACTAAGGACAGGAATGTGGTGGAGCGATGAAGAGAGCGACGAGCAAAACGTACTTTTAACTAAAATGCTGATATACATACCTAAGTACATATGTATGTATGTGCATAGATACGTATGTGCATAGATACATACATATGTGCATAGATACGTATGTGTATAGATACGTATGTGCATAGATACGTATGTGCATAGATACGTATGTGCATAGATACATATATATGTAAGTGTCCGCATATATTTTTTCTCGTCACTTGTTCTGTCGCTTCACTGCAGCAAAACCAAGTTGTGGGGAAAACCCTGACGATATGCGTACAATTGAAACCATGGGTTCATATTAAATATATTTATGTATGCATGGACATATGTACATATGTTAAAATCAAGAATGATAGAATAAAGAGATTGCGCTTTGCGCAGGTCCGTTATCTTGTTTACAAATCAGCTGTTCGAGTGTTGACGTCATAATATAAAATTTTTGGTGGGAAGCGTATTGGTTTGCGAGGAAAACGTATTGATTTGTGATATTTTTGTTAAAGTTTTAAAATAAAAACGTTGTAAAATGAAGTGCGCAGTTGCGAAATGTGGAAAAACGGCGGCAGAGTGCAGTTTGTTTACTTTTCCTTCAGATCCAGAACTTAGGAAAAAGTGGATCCAGTTCTGCCGGCAAAGCAAGGATTTCCAATTTAAAACTTGCTATATTTGCATGCATCACTTTGCAAGTTAAGATTTTGAAAATAGTCTGCAGTTCGAAATGGGTAGGATGTTTATTTATTTCGTTTATTGTGTTTATATTAATAAAAGTGTTTAAAACATTTCTAAGGTTATGCAAAAAGAAGATTGTTGAAAAGAGGCTCCGTGCCATCAATTTACAAGCCCGGTGATGAAAACCCGGAGCGTTCGCAAACAGTTCATCGTCGTCAAAATACGTCGTTAATTTTGGGTTTCATTGGAACGATATCCTTATTTGATGCTGTGGGCAGGCGTCACAGTTTCAGGTAAAAATTCTTGCTTATGCCTTGGCAGTTTAATTTTATGTTGGCACCGTTTGCATTGTATTTCCTGAAATAAGTACGCATTGGAAGTTAGTAAAAAGTAATGTATTGTCGCAGATGCTACTGTAGCATAAGCACATCGCCCTTTTTACTTTAATTGTCATGTGCACATAAGTAATGTATAAACAAATAGGAATGTACACAAACAACAGTTTACCCAAATCAGTTACATTGAACTCAGCGGGAGTTTATGCAAAGACTGCATTCATCGCACATAGCGAGGATCTTGTTACACTTGTGCGGACGGTCAAAGACACC
>NW_023478159.1:0-2647 GCF_013731165.1 Rhagoletis pomonella | reverse complement strand
AAATGTACAAATCTGCCCTGCCACCAACGTCTCGCTCACTTTTGAGAAGGCTGGTAAAATACTTATACGTCTGTAGTCTCTAGGATTAGTAGCAGTGCTATTTTTGGCTACAGAAATAATTACAGCCTTTTTCCATTCTGTTGGAAAATATGAAGTTGTGAAACAGTGGTTAATGACATGAGTTAGAGTTCTCAGAATAAAATGTAGAATCAAAGATATCCCATCCTCTCCAATGGCATTAGACTTGATACCCATCACCGATTTAAAAACTTCTGATTCACTTACTCCGTCAAATTGAAACTCTTCTTTTAGAGCAAAATTGCTAGTGAAAGTTTCAGTTGGAGGACTTTTGCTGTTTCTGCTGACACTAATAAAATAGTTAATTTTACAATCAGACTTAGGTTTTCCATGCACATTTATGTTTTTCAAATGCGCCATAAATCTTTTGATGATAGTGACGGGTTCAATTTATAACTAAAGTACAACCGCTTGGCATTTCTTGTAATGACATTCGCTTTATTTCTTGCAGCCTTGTATTGTGACCAAGCAACGTCAGATTTGGTTCTTCTCCATTTTGCATACAATTTATTTCTAGTTTTTATAGCTGAGCTGACCTTATTAGTGCACCAAGGAGAGGAGGTATTCATAGCCCTAACAATGCGGATAGGGACATGATCGTCAAATAATTCAGTGAGGGGTTTATTTAAAAAGTCAAGTTTTTCATCTACCAACAGCTATCCCAGTTAACATTTGACAAATCAACGAACAGATCAGTAACGTTAACAGACCTCAGATCAAGATACATAAAAATAACACTCTCAGCAGGACAATTCAACGACACATCTATTGCACAAAATATTAGGTCATGGTCAGAGACAAAGGACATTTGGTCAATTTTAAGAATATGGTCAAGATTAGACGAATCACCAGGTCTAGCAAGCTTGGTTTCGAATTATTGGCGTATCTACAGCAACACCAGCAGCGGATACATGGTCAAGTAGGTTAATAGCATACAAGTCGTTTAACAGCAGGTTAACATTAAAATCAACACATACAACGTAATATTCATATTCAATTAAAAACGCGGATAACTCAACAAAAAACGAATCTAACATACAACACCTATGAGGATTATACACACAGGACACTAGTACTTTTGTTACACCGTCTGAAATTTGAGAAATAATAAATTCCGTTTCAGGGTTATTCGTTTAGTGGGATTCCATAATAATAGTCAGGAATATTAGCATTGAACCATGTTTCTGATACACAGATAACATCAACGCCCGATCGCCCAAAGACATTCCTAACGTAGTCCATTTTGTCACCGTTAAGGCTTCGCGCATTAAAATGCACAATTTTAAGGCCACTAGACTGTTTGCACAAAATATTTACTAAAATTTTATGGTTTTCATCAATGCTGCCGGCAGATTTCCTACTGGGGTTTAAATCCATCAGCTGAAAAATGAGCAGGCATGGGCAGAGAACGAGCACACGCTCAAAGAGCGTAATCATCGTGTGTACGTATACAAGCAAGACCGTAACGATGAGAACGCGAAAGCATCCCTGCAGTCAAAATGAGGGACAGTCTCGCAAAGCGCTAGTTCAGCACTACACATATCGTGACTGTCCCCGAACTAGTGCAAAATGGATGCAGGGCGAACCAATTGGTACTCTGTTTGTTCCACAAGCAGTCTATATTGCTCATTTCTTGATTGTATCGAATAGTTGTTATTACTGGCATCGATATCATAATAGTTATCGATACGGTTTCTCCATTGTACTTGAAAATGTCTTTTGATTTGATGTCCATGTCTGACCTAACTTAGATATTTCATAAAATTTTTTACATAAATGGCAAGTGTTTAAAAAAAATACGAGTTGCTTAACGTTTTCTCCAATACCTCTTATTTGTTATAAAAACAGATTGTCCTATTTTACAAATAAATAATTACTAATAATAAATAAATAAATAAATCAATAAATAAATAAATAAATAATAAAGCAACAATACAATATACATATATGCTTTTTTATATTTTTAAGCTGAAAATAATAAAAAGCAAAAAAAAACGAATACATTTTTTTAAATGGCATGTGTATAAAATTGTTATGAAAGTTGTTATAGTATATACGTCGCATAAAAGGTATTTCAATTATCCTTCAATAAGCATCACTAATTTTCTAATCATCAAGTTGTTTCAGAGATATTGCACACATATTAAATATAAAAGTTGAACTCTTTAATGAATTAAAAATATTAATTTCCGGTCTCGGATTGTTATTATTGGCATTAAGACGCGTCGATTGATACCACTCTCGACCTGGTTCCGCTAAAGTGCACTACTACCTAAATTAATAGCATATAACATTAATACAGTTGTTTTATTGCACTGTTGGCAGTTGTACTTAAACCTAACTGTGTAAATTTATACGCCAAATTAAAGGTATTTTTATGGTCTTTCCGATGAACATATTTGTTAATATAGTTAATTACGTATTTTTTTACCAAAAACATACATTTTTATAAAAAATTGCCATAATTTCGTTTTTTTTACTTTTTCTCAAAATATGTTTGCATTATATACATAGATATATATATTGAATGAAAGGTCCTTCAATTATCTTTCCAAATGTGTCCATATTT
>NW_023478158.1:0-2647 GCF_013731165.1 Rhagoletis pomonella | reverse complement strand
GCCGACAGGCTTTGCGGTGGCGGCGTGGTCAACTTCAAGAATAATCGGCGGCAACGCCGGCGCGTGTGGAAATGACGGCGCTACTGCCTATAAGGTAGATTCCAAAGAGCAATGAGGCTGCTAATCTTATCATGTCATCTCGTCAGTGTTAGGCATTCGCCATGGCAATTCAGATTATAATTCCATTTATTTCATTTTATAGTTTTTAATTTAAATACTGTTACTTCCTACTTGAATTAAAATTTTAATGGATGGGCGAACAGAAGAAGGTCTGAGGTATATATGTACATATACACATGGTTCTCTATATTCTCTATAGATCCGTATGTACTATTTAGATTTAAAGAAATAAAAAAATAAAATAAAAAGTTAAGTTATTGGAGTAATCTATGTCGCTATTACTGAATTTTTGTAATAATCGCATCTACCGTTTTGTTAAATTACGGAGTTCTTACGATTTCTTGCGTGTTATAGATTGACAACTAGGGTGGTCTACTATTTTCCAACAGTTCTACCCATCAGCAGAACAGCCCTTTTTGACCAACTGTTTAAAAAATGGCTTATGGATGGTTAAATTTTCCACTAAAGTATTAAGCGCCAAATTTTCCTACGGATAACCGAAAGTAATGAAAAATACAATTAATTTGCACCTAGAAGGGGGAACTTTAACCCTGTCTAGAAAACATTGCGGTGCGATGGAGCAAAACCTTCCTGGGGTTTGACCACCACTTGTGAATGCTAACATAATTTTCACACAGCCACCTAGTACTTGTATACGTCTGTGGGACCCTAGAATGAAATAACTTACTTATTCAAAATCTGTTAAAAAGATATTCAACTCTTTATTAAAGAAAAAATACACAAGAATATCAATATGTTTTTGTTTTATCTCCAATAATTGAGGAGTTAGATGCAATAAGGGCACTTCTGTTAAAACTGCTTTCTGAGATATTATCGTTAAAGTTTTTGGTGTTGTAGTAATATGTAAAAAAGGTATATTGTTGTGGTATTAAAAAAAATTTGTATAACTCTGGAGTAGTAGTTCCTTCAAGCGATGTATTTCAATGAGCATTCATCATGAAAATTTTGTACAAAATTCCTTAGGCGCCGAACGCCGCCGCCGCGCCGATATTTTCGTAACTCGGCGGCGGCGCGTGAGTAATGAGAAAAAACGACGGCGGCGTGGCTCGGCGACGTATACCTCTACTTCAAAGAGTCGCAGAATTTACGTAATACTGGATTTTCAATTCTGTCACGTTTTATGTGATGCATTATAAATTTAGGAGGGCTTTGACATGCTTTACGTTAATTTCTAACGCATAGAATTTTGGGCTGAGCTTTACTCCGTTTGACATGGAACGCTCCATATACAAATCGTAGGCTTAGTGTGCAAACGTGCTAAGTCCATATTTTTAAATATTTCTTACTTAGTTCATCTTGTTACAGTACCAATAATTAAAATCGGTCATTTTCAAAATACAGCTGTTGTTTTCACTCAATTTTGTAAATCATTTTTGAATTACTGACGTCAGAGTGAAAAACTAAATACGCAATTTTACTATATTTGGCACATGGTTTCGCGGATATATTGATTTTTATGTGTAAAATTTACTATCGCACGGTGTTATATTTATGTACATATAATGAACTAGATATTTATAAAAAATATTAATTAATAAATATAAATAAATAAATACAGTGGTCGTCCAGTATAACGAATGCCTATATAACGAACGCTCCAAATAACGAATGCCTTTTTTAAATACATTGATTACTCTAAATAACGAACGGTTGAAAAAAGGAGTATTCTATATAACGAACGCTTATTTACTTTGTGTGCTTGAATGACATGATTTTGCATGATTTTTGCGAACGTGGAATTACCATCAGTTCAAAAGAATAACTTCATACAAGTGGTCGCGTTTATTGAACTGGAAAAATACCTCCGTCGCGTAAACGTTTGTTATTTATTAGGTGAAATAATTTAAAAATAAAAAACACACACACACATTAAGGAAATTGGAATATGAGGCTCATATGTAATATATTGACTGATTTGATTGAATTCTCATAATAATAAAGTTTTAGTTCGATATAACGTACTTTTCGATATAGCGATTAACCCAGACATGATATCATTCGTTATACTGGACGACCACTGTATAGCCAAGACTGGCCAAGAAAATAAGTTTCTGTTATTGCCATCAGTGCCAATTACAAATCTCGAAAATCCCGAGATTATTTACCACGAATTCCAGGATTTTAGCTACCTAAAAAAGGCCGCGATCCCGGGATTAACATTCCTAATGGCGACATAAGTATTATTTTGTATGTTGTCAATGCACACACCAAAACCTTTTCCTAAAATTGTTTACCTGTCTAATAGATACGAGCATTTTCGGTTACTGTTAAGGTCGGCTCAAACAGGCGCGGAATGGTACCGCACGTTACACGGCATTGCATCGCATCGCGCCTGTTTGAGCAGCCCCTTAATTTTATTCACAACTCTCCACCTCTTATACTCTCGCTCATTTCCATCTCGCTTTCGCATCTCTTCGACCTTATATTTACCATCCCATATACACATAATCTTTGTTTTGTTTTTTTTTTCACGTTTCTTACTTGTTTAATATCCTTTTATTTTGAT
>NW_023478157.1:0-2647 GCF_013731165.1 Rhagoletis pomonella | reverse complement strand
GTACAATCTGTTTTGGATCCATCAGTGAATAATAAAGACCAACCGTTGCTTTTGAAATTTTCGGTTTGCTCTCTGAAAAGTTGATTGTAGATCATGTTACATGTTGTATCTTTAGTTTTCAGATGCAGTGATGTGTTGATCACTGACGGATCAAATATCCACGGAGGTTGGGGGGTAGAGACGTTTAATGGTTGGAGTAGGAGTTAGGTTTAGAGACTTGCAGAAATCCACACAATGCCGTAAGGTAGAACATGTGTTGTATCGTTTCTTGTGTTTGAAAGCAGCTGTGAATTCGTCATATAGAGTTTTGTTGCGAGTGTTAGCCAATAAAGGAATAAGAGCGTACGAGGTTTCTTTGACTCTTTCGTTGATTGCAGGAAGCCCAGCCTCGGCTAATATGCATTTCACAGGAGATGTAGGATAGGCATTTATCGCGCGGCGCACTGCTTGGTGATAAGGGGAGGTAATATGTTTGATATGCGACTGGGCGCACCATCCATAAATTGGAAGGCCACAGTCAATTTTGCTCAGCATTAGCGCTCTAGTTATATTAATTAAGTTATTAATATTAATAAGAGAGTTTTTAGTGGTTAAATACTTTATTATGTTTAGCCTGGCAGCCAGATTACTTCTTAATTCTAAACAGTGTTGCTTAAAAGTAAGACTTTTATTGAAAACTACACCTAAGATTTTTAATTGGTTGCAATTAACGATACGTTTATTATTTACGTTAATATTCGGTTGGGTACATTTAATTCTTTTACAAATATGTAGAACTCTGCATTTATCAATAGAGAGGGTGGCTCCGGAATAGAGACCCCAACTACTTAAATCTTCTAATATTTTCGCTAGAGTATTGTTCAATACATCAACATTGTTTAATTTTAAAAAGTAATCGCGTCATCGGCGTAGAGTGATAAATTTACATCTTTGTACTTAGAAATAATTGGTAGATTGGTGCTATATAAGGTATATCTTCCATACTTCTGATTGTTTGTATTCACGTCACCTAGACCTTCAATCTCTTCAACTTTCATCCACGTCCGCAGAGGTGGCCGCGGCGACATATAATGCATTTATAGACAAATGTATCTATACATAAATGATCAGAATGAAAAGAGAAGTCGATTAAGCCATGTCTGTCCGTCCGTCCATCCGTGTGCACGATAACTCGAGAAAAAATTGAATTATCTCAATGAAATTTGGTATGCAGATTGTCCTTTACCCAAGGTTGGTTGGTATTGAAAGCGGGCGAAATTGTTTTTCGAATTACGAAAACTGCGATATTTTAGTAACAACTGAAGATTATGCACTCAAAATTGATATTTGAAATAATGTTTAGACGAAAAATAAGTTTATTACAATTTTTTTTGATTATGGGCGTAGCCATGCGAACTTATAGTTACATGTGTATATCTTGGTAACCGCTCCATCGATTTCTCCCAAACTTGGCTAAGAACTTAGCCTTGGTACAACATACCAAATTGATGAAAATTTTTAAAATCGGACAATAACCACGCCCACATCCTATATGACGGTAATTTAGGGAAATACGAAATCTTCGATAAATCAGTAAATACAGAAGCTTATTTATTCCAAATTGATGTTTGCAATAATTCTTTACCAAAAAACACGTTTATGATAAAATTTTGGAAAATGGGAGTGGCACCGCCCACTAATGACAAGGTATTTGTACCAAACTTGGTACGATGATTTCGCTTACCACATAAAACCAAAACCTTACAACTTATTGAAATCGGACTTAAATTACTCCCACTTTTCATGTAACGGCAAATTTCATACATTCTTAAATCTTCGATATTTCGAAATCTAAGGGCGCTAATTTACTCAAAATTGATACAAAAAAAAAAACTTGAAAATAAGTAACATTATTATAGAATTTTGGAAAGTTGTCATTAATACCACCTACATCTGACTATATAAGTTTATCTCATTAAGTATAACTGAACATACTATCGAAATTGTTAGAAATAGGGGTAAAACCACTCTCCTTACCAAGTTACGGCAGTTTTCAGAAAGGCGAAAAAGTATATTTAATGTATGCGTCTTCCCAGGTGGGTTAAATCCATACTGTTCACATACTTACAATTAAAATGGGGAAAAAATTTTACAATTTCGGCATGTGATACAAAAAATCTCTAAAATACACACAATTTGGGGTTTCCAAGATATGTACGAAGTGATAGCACAGCAATAACGCTAGCTCGGTTCACCAAATATCTCGGCCACGATATCATAGCATTCACACTGAATGCGTACATAATATATACTTATGTATATGAAAAATATATATGTACTTATGTATATGAAAAATATATACTTATGTATAAGAAATATACACAGCCTACAAATTAAGTATCGCGTGCAGGGAAGTCAACTCGAGGTAAATTCCCTCAATTTGCTGGGAATTTCGGTTTAGGTGGCAATCGGGGATTGGACAGTTTTTTTGCGGAGGATATGTTATGTTGATAACTTAAAGCAACCAAATAGTCGAACATGATAATTTGTCGCTTTTTGGAGCGACTTTTTTTTCAATTTGAATCGCGATAATGTTATGACATATGTATATTTCATAAACGCAAAAGACAGCGCTAGATAGCTTGTGTTAAGACCCTTCTACTGATTT
>NW_023478156.1:0-2647 GCF_013731165.1 Rhagoletis pomonella | reverse complement strand
AAAATTTATAGCAGGCTCCATGGACAGTGACGATGAACGAGACATAAGGAATGCACTAGACCAGATGCATAGCAATGATAAGACAATATCAGACAACACAATCAAATTAACGTACTTTAACAATTTCTTAACGCAACAAATAGGAAATATTACGACCCACATAAATAGGCAACAGACATTTATAAGCGACTACATAAATACATTCATACACTCCACAATGAACAAAATAAAAACATTAGAAGACGACATCGAATTTATCGAACATACTTATAGAATTAACAATGACATAACACTCCTAAGAAACCATGTAGACGACATTGAACAAATCATATTCTCTACTAAATTAGGCATAGTTCCCACCGACATAATGACAAAAACGGAAATTGACTTAATAATCACGGACTACGACAGCTATAGGAATATCAAGACAGCCGTTATCTTTCAAGAAAATACCATAATAATTACCTTACTTATCCCACAATTTTCCGCAAATATCCTATCCAAAATAAAATTTAAACCCCTTCCCAACACCTAGAATAAATCAATTCTTTTAAGCGAATACGAAGTACTTGCAGATAAGAATAATCATATTTACAGTTTAGATGTTAAGGATAATTTAGAGAAAAATTTAATTAGGAAAAATGTCTCGTGAATATTTTAGAATTTAGGGAAGCCCAATGTAAGCTAGAAAATTTAACAGAATCCTCAGTAACAGAAATCGAAGCAGGAATACTAATACTGAAACACTTTAATGGAAATATATATCATGATTGCAACAATTTAAAAATTCTAAACAAAGGAACATTTTTGATAAAATTTATAAACTGTAAAATCACGATATCAATCATAACCTACATCAACTTCAATCTAAAAATTCACAATACATTTATTTTGCCAAATGTTATAACGCATATTAAAGAAAAAATGAAACAAATATGAATTTAAAAATCGAGACTCTATATGTAAGCCACTTAGAACATAAAAGCGACATTCAGTTGCTAATAAAAGACAATAAAACTAAGCATATAATTAGTTTAAGTACAGACGTAATAATCACTCTAACTTTCATTATTGTTTTTCTTTTTGATTTTTGCATAAAAAAGAATTATTACAAAAAATTTCATGTAACCACAGAGTATGTAACAGATGCACCTAAAGGCCCATTTTTTCAAGTCACTTCATAATTTCATAACACTTTTGTCGATTGCCCTCAATCGACCTAAGAGGGGAAGAGTTAGCACACGCTTTGCTAATTCTTCAACCAATAACCTAGTTATTGACCCAAAAGCCAAGAATAAGCTGTGTCAAGTTAAAGTGAAATGCAATAAGTTAATAAACAGGAAACTGTTCTCTTTTTATTAATATTTGCAAATTACATTGTGTTGAAAAATAGCTGTGTCAACAGTAATACTTTAAATTCAATAATAATTCTTATTAATATTCGCAATTACATATTTACCCTTTTCCGGTCGAGCGTCTGGTACATATTTCAAAACATAACTCATGTTTTGCAATAGTAATCAAAATTTTGTTATAAAAACTGAACAAATGTAAATTTAGTTTTAAGTCTTAATCAAGCCTTCAATAAAGCGGGCATAGCCCTAGCCTCAACGTATTTCGTTTTATTTAGTGTCCCTCCAACAGAGAGGACACCAACTTGCATATGAGTACCTACATACATATGTATATACATACACATGTATGTTTGAATGCACGTATGTATATTAGGGTGGTCCAAAAACAGTAGAGTCGGAATTTTAATGCTCTCACTCCCTAAAATTGTTCTATATCGAAAAAAGTATTCCCCTATTTTTTATTTTGAAATCAAAAAATATTTAGAGGTCGCTCAAAGCTCTTCAATTCCATGTATTTTTATATGGGAAAACAATTTTTTTCGTAGAAATGGTATAGATTTCTTGAAAGTCAATATTTTTCGATCGGAAAACTCTAGTTCTCTTCAGGACACTTTCAATAATAATACCCAGTTGTTTATTTAATCATTTTTTAATACTAAGGATTTTTATTGGGCGCCCTGAACATTTAAGGACAATGGTCTTTTGAATGTTTCCTGTAGCTTACCACTTCGTATCACTATTTCCACCTCATACAGAAAAGTACACAGAATTTTAATTTTGAATTTATAAATTGTGTAGTTGGTTTTATTTATCAAATCGGGGGCTGCTCGGACACGTCCGCACGGAAGTAAAATCTTGACGATTGTGTTTTTACAAATCAGAGTTAAAAGTTGACGTTTGTTTATCTGTATACATGTGTGTGTGTATGGGTGTGTGTATTACATGTGTAGTGTGTGCTGATGGTGACATCTGTGGGCGGTAGCTTCGCTAGCGGAAGTGGCAGCCTTGCCATCGCGAAAGGACCCATTTAGCCACGCCCCATTGCATTTTTCGGGGTTTTTGTGGGTTTTTTGCGACCTACAAATTATAGTTGCAGTGAACAGATGGTTAAATAAACAATTGGGTATTATTATTTGGAATCTCCTGCAGATAAAGAGTTTCTACGAAAAGTTGTTTTTCCCCATATAAAATACATGGGAAACTTTGGGCGCTTTCAGCGACCTCTAAATATTTTTTGATTTCAAAATAAAAAATAAGGGTATATTTTTTCGGTATAGAACAATCCTAGGGGG
>NW_023478155.1:0-2647 GCF_013731165.1 Rhagoletis pomonella | reverse complement strand
CTTAGGGATTATAACCCTCAGGCAATAGAATTCTCCTTTCTGTTTTGCGAAAAAAAGGAGCTGAACATTTTCGTTTGTATTGATTTCCCCTGTATTCCTTTTTAATCATTGCCTTCTTTGTATGTATTGTTTTGTACAATATGGCAACACATGTTATGTGTCAGTTTGCAACCATGTGTTATTGTAAATATGCGTGAAATTCAATGTAATTTACAAGTCGATAAAAGTTTAATTAAAGTGATTTATATACAAGATAAAATAAAAGAAAAGTGTGTAAAGTATTAAGTACAGTGTTATGTGCATTTATATATATAAAAGTATGCACAAATGCTTTTTTGTTAAGGAAACCAAGTGGAACGACTTAAGAAATTTTAACAACAAATAACATATAAACAATGATATTATTTATATTTTTCAGTTATACATGTTTTAGAGGATACCTCCCTTAACATCCTGACCAAGTTTCATTTGTTAATTCCACCTGGTTTTCTTAAAACACAAGGTGCGGCTGACTACTAAAGCCCACCCTTATTTTAACACCCACTTTTGTGCACCTTTTTGTAAAATTCGGAAATTAGCGTACATTTATCACTCCTATTCTCGTTAAAACAGCCACTTCACCAATATATTTTTATATTCTCCTTCACTTTACACTTTACTCGATGAGTTATAACTTTCTTTATGACTTTAATATTAACCAATTAATCACAATTTATTACATAAAAACACCTAAATCATGCGTCTGACTGGTTGCATATGCAAATTAAATGGCGGAGTTCACCTGCAAACTCCAAAATATGCAAAGAAAGGGACACAAGAAAATAGGATATAACCCAGTAAGCATTAAAAATATACAAAGGTGTTCTCTGCAAAAGGTGTTCAGTTTTTTTTCGCACCACAGAAGGGAGAATTCTACTGCCTGAGGGTTATAATCCCTAAGTGCGGCCGAAGGCCGCCTACGCAGAAAGGTGTTCTCTGCAAACTGTGTTCAGCCCCCCTTCTTTGGCAACACAGAAAGGAGAAGTCTGCTGCCTGAGTGTTATAATCGCTAAGTGCGGCCGAACGCCGCCTATGCAGGAAGGTGATCTCTGCAAAAGGTGTTCAGCCCCCCTTCTTTGACAACACAAAGGAAAATTCTATTGCCTGAGGGTTATAGTCCCTAAGTGCGGCCGAAAGCTGCCTACGCAGAAAGGTTTTCTCTGCGAAAGGTGTTGAGCCCCCCTTCTTTCGCCTGATAACCACCTTGGGATAACTTCTTTTATTTAAAAACCCCACAGATTCTGTTAGTTGGTGTAGCGTATTTAAAAATTTTATTTTTATATAAACTTAATTTTAATTTAACGTATTTTTTATTTCAAAGAAGAAAAAATTCTGAAGTAATCAAAAAATTTTCTTTTTGATTTACATAAATTGAAAAAGAACTTAATTCAATAATTTCAAAAATAACAAAGTACAAAAATGAACAAAGTACAATAGTAAATAGTATTAACACTACAATACAGGGGGAGTTATTATTATACAAATTGAAAGTAACTTGTTTCTTTTTAGTCGTTGTTGAAACTATATGGTTGTTAGTGTTATGTGGTTCTGTTATTTCAACTATTGCTGGCTTTAGTCTGTCAGTCGAAATAATTTTAATTTCATTATTCACATCTACCTTAAAATATTTTTTGTCTTTTTCAATAACTCTGTAATGCAGCGTTTTTGCTGCATTAAAAATGCAACATTTAGCACTTTCGAACATATGTTTTCGAAGAGCGTTCATGCTATAGCATTTAGCAAATGTACATTTACGCGAGTTCGAAATCGTATGCTCTTGACAAACAGCCATGTTCCAGTCTCTTATTTAGATGCGTATATATTACGATCAATTCTCACGCAGGAGATAATGTGCAAAAACCCTACTGAAAAGGAAAAAATAAATTTTAAACCAAAAATTCAATACAAAAACTTGAATTGTTTTAACCATAAACGAACATTTGTTTGTGTATATATTTATTTGTCGGTGCATTCAATTAAAATTTCCTCACTTAATTAGGAAACAAACCAAACAGAGTTGATCACAAATTGATCCAGATTTCTATCAGTATCAAATCGATGTTGAATTTGCTTAACTTTTCTTTATCCAAATATGTAATGCAAAATAAAAGAAATCTCGATCGGCGATCACTGAAACGCAGCTAGCAACTGTATACTCGAAAAAGCAATGTTGCCACTTTTTCTCTTTAAACCATGTTCAAATCGTGGAAATTTTGGAAGATCACAGGGTTGCTTTTAGCATTTAGATTCTTAATGCAAAAATGTAGTTGCATTTAGTTGCATTTAGGTGACGAATTTTGTTTGGATAAATGTACATTTAGAGTAGCATTTAGAGCTAAATGCGCTAAATGTGCTTTTACGCGTAAGCAAAAACAGCCTATAAGGCCCTTCATAAGGATGTTGAAGAGAATGCTTGGGGAAATGTTTAGTAGCGCTCACACCGTTTTTGGGGTGGGGGGGCGGAGTGGGAGGGGGCGGCCCCCCTAAACCAAAATATTGGTGAAGTGGCTAATTTAAGCAGAATAGGAGTGATAAATGTACGCTAATTTCCGAATTTTACAAAAAAGGGCATATTTCAAACCCAATTTGTAAATAAATTAGTAACCAA
>NW_023478154.1:0-2648 GCF_013731165.1 Rhagoletis pomonella | reverse complement strand
GTATGTCAAACGCGGTTTGGACATCGACTTGCTTTCTCGCGTCAGCATATGCACATGCATTAGAGTGGTCAGGTTGTATTTGTTCAATCTCGCTAACACTTTTTCTAAATTTCGATTATGCTCTTGAAGGTTCTTCCCGAATACTATTACGTCATCCACATAAAGAAATGCTGCGTGATTGAGTCCGCTGAGTGCAATTGATAACATTCTCTGGAAACTGTTTGTTGCGATTTTTAGTCCAAATGGTAGCCTTTTGAACTGGTAGTGCCCTTTGCCGGTAAAAAATGCTGTGAGCTTCCTCGAAACATTATCCAACGGAATTTGGTGGAAGGAACTTGTCATATCTAATGTGCTAAAATACCGCGCTCCCTTGAGTTTGTCTAAAATGTCATCTAAGCGAGTTATGGGAAATTTATCATCAACAATTTTTTGGTTTAATGCTCGAAAATCCACCACTAGCCTCCATTTCTTTTCTTCTGTGTTACTCTTTTTTGGTACGACTAGCAAAGGTGAGTTATAAGGACTAGTGGAGTGCTCGATAACATCATCCGTCAGTAATTTGTCAACTTCCTTTTCGATTACCTGGAGCTGCACGTGTGGCATTCTATAATTTTTTATATATACGGGGGTTTTATCTGCGAGCTCAATGTGTTGCTGATAGAAGTTGTTGATAGTTAGAACTTCTTCCTCAATGTGAAATGCGTATTGGTATTTTTCGCAGATTTCTAAAATTGCATTGGTGGTGCTTGCCTTGTTGTCTAATTGCATTTCATTTTTAACCCTCATAAACCTGTTGTAATCGTCATTGTTTCGCTATTATTGTTGTAATAATAAATTCTGTTGCCTAGGCCACGCGCTGTTTTGAAATCATCTGATCGCATATACATGGGTAGAGTGATTTGACCTTCCTTTAGCTCTAGAGTTATCACCTTCGTTTCGTCATCGATTTTGCACCTGTAATTTATTAGGAAGTCCCTGCCCAGGACTCCATCTGCTTCTAGGTTGTTTATTTGTTCCAAGATATAAAATTTAGTCTTGATTTTGTAATCTTGACAATTAATGTCAACTTCAACCGCCTTGTTGGCAGTCAGTATGTGGCTCGAGATGCCTCTTATTTTGCAATTTGCTGTTGTTTCTACGTGAGTTTTTGGGACTGCTTTTCTTTTTATTATAGATATATCAGCTCCAGAGTCCACCAATAGTGTTACTATATTCGTACTTATTTTTGCTCTTATGAAATTTGTGGAGTTGCCTTCTCCAATGAATCCTATCGTCTTTGGTTTTGTTGGCCCGAGTCCTGACGGCTCGGGCTGTATCCGTTTCCCTGACCATACTGCCTATTTTGATAGTTCCTGGTATTGTTGTTTCCCGGGTTGTTTCTTTGGTTATTTGTACGATAGTTCTTGTTGAAGTTGTTATTGACAAACTTTGGTTTGAACGCGCTTGCCTGGACTTGCTGAGCTGTTGCTTCACCCGCTATGTGAATGGCTTCTGTTAGCTGTTTTGGTCTAGCAGCTGTTACTATTGTTTTATATGGCTCCCTCAAGCCATTCTTAAACGCTGTTAGGCCAATTTGGTCATTTAATTTAACAATTATTTCTCGGTGATCGCTTC
The DNA here is from genome assembly GCF_013731165.1 of Rhagoletis pomonella. Classification (NCBI taxonomy): domain Eukaryota; kingdom Metazoa; phylum Arthropoda; class Insecta; order Diptera; family Tephritidae; genus Rhagoletis; species Rhagoletis pomonella. Next base: position 1,034 of record NW_023478154.1, on the reverse strand, counting down.
CTTGCTCTGCTATTTGAATTTCGTTTAGCGAAGCTATTAAGCTTTGGATGCGGGAAGCAAAGTTGAGGGTTGTTTGAGCTCCCTGTATACTTTTAGCAATTTCTGCATGCACTCCTGACGCTGTCTTGTTTGATCGGAATACCTTTTTTAGTGTTGCTTTTAGTGCTTCCAGATTGTTCGGTGTTTCTTCCGCCAGAATTTTGTTTTTTACATTCTCTGACAACTTTGTGGCCAGAACGAATTTAACAAGAATCGTGTTGTTAGCCTCGTTTGAAAGGGTGTCATGGTAGAATTCAATTAGCCCTAGAAAATTGTTGAGTTCCTTAAAGTCCCCATTGAAGGTTGGAACGATCTTATTAGCTGTTACCAGATCAAAAGTTGCCATTGTTTCTGATTTGTTGTGTTTCGCTCAATCGCTTCTTCTTTTAAGACTAAATATGATTCTATTTTAGTCTTTAGTTCATGGAATTTTTCACGAAGCTGTGGCAAGTTTTCAGTGCTTGCGTGTTGCTCTATAGTTTTCCAACTATTCGCTATTGATGCTTGCGTTGCATCTACATATGTATTGTTGGGTATATGTTCTATTAGGACTTTTTTTTTAGTTTATTTAGTAAATCTTCCAACACTGTGAATTCCATTTATTCTCTTTTATTGTGCTTTGTTTTACATTTTAAACTGTGTTAACATTTCTATATGCTTGCTTTTTTATGTATTTTTTATAGTGTGTATTGAGCTTAGCTAGTAGTAAAACTACGAGAATGAAAGTGTTGATATATACTAGGTTTTTCGCAAAGTCACCTACTGCTGGATTGCCAGCTTGTGCCGCTGCTGCTGCTGCTGCGTTGTTGTTGTTGTTGTTTACTATTTCTTCCTTTGTTTGGGTTCCACCCATTTTTGCGCAGTTGTTTCAGTTCGCTTATCAGTTTTGTTCTTTGTTGACCCTTACTTATGTCTATTATCCTTTGTAGGTTTGCACACTCCCTTTGATGTCGCTTTCTGCCGCCCCGCTTTTTTGGTTTGAATTCGGCAGTTTG
>NW_023478153.1:0-2648 GCF_013731165.1 Rhagoletis pomonella | reverse complement strand
GATTAACGAGCGCGCACGGCCGCTTCCCATCGTCGTGCCAAATGAGCAGTGTTGCCAGAACTTTTTGGGCCGACCGGCTAGATTTGCAAAAAAAAGCGGCTAAAAACGGCTAAAAGGTTTTAGTGAAATTTCACATAGACTCTGGCAAAAAATGGCTAAAATGTTTTAGTGAAAATCCACATGCTTTATTTAAATAAATCACAAGAAACGAAAGACTAGTTAACACCATTAATTTATATCGAGTGTATATTCCTCATCATCAAATGAATCACTATTGTATATATCACCTGAATTCATTAATTTTAAGAGATCGTCATCTACAGTAAAATTATGGCAGCATTTTTCTTCACGTTTTAAACCGTATCTTATATATAAAATAGCGTTTAACGTTTTAACGCACATTGGATTTCTTTGCTTAGTTTTTATTATATTCATTGAACTAAATATTCGCTCTACTTCTGCATTACTTATAGGCAGAGGTGGGCACTACCACAAACAAGCGTGAGCTAAAAGTGAGCATGTGTTAGTGTACCTAATTCATTTTGCATGCTGTCGTGTTCTCATCGATGCGCTCTCGCTTGTATACGTACACGCAACGCTTACGCTCTTTTAGCACCTGCTAACTCTCTGCCCATGCCTGCTTATAGGCAAAACAAGAAAACTAAAAACTAGGTTGCAAAGGTCAGCAAAAGGGTTTTCTCCTAGGGCATTTCGAAATTGATAAACTTCGGCCCAAAATTTTACAGTTGAGTCTAAATTACTCCAGGTATGTAACGTTAACCGTTGCCATTGCATCTCTATGGATGTTATTTCGTCGGCATTATATTAGTGCTTTTGTTGCTGTAGTTGAACAAATACTTTTGGTTTAATTACTCTTTATGCATTTCCAACTGAAAAAAGTCAATTTTTTTAGTGTGGCAATATTTGTAGGGAGGCGTTGGCGTAATTCCTTTATTAAAGTGATAATAAAATAGCGACCATTTTCTCGAATTATTTTCTCGGCTTCGTGGTCAAAAGCGTTTGTGCTTACTTTGGTTTTTAAATACTCTTCAAAACTGTGATAAAACTGAGGAAATGGAGCAAGGTATGGTTCCAACGGGGAGCATATAGGATCAAATGTGTCCGCGCTAATAACCACTAGGGAGCATGATGCGAAAGTAAAACATTGAGTTCGTTAAAAATCTTCATTGGGTCTGCATTATTGCTTTCGAACAACTTGTTTACTTTTTCACCTGAAAATTAGGCAAATAGTAAAATCGGCTAAAAACGGCTAACTTTTTTTTACAAACCGGCTAACAAATCGGCTGCCGGCTAGATCGAATTTTCTCCGGCTAGTTGCTATCAAAACCGGCTAAATCTAGCCGGAAAACGGCTAAAATGGCAACGCTGCAAATGAGCGACAAGTTAGTTCAGCCAAAAACGTCGGACATCGCGCACGCGCCCCCTTTTTTCTCAACAACGGAAGTTACAACAAATATTTTTAAAACCATTTTAATAATTTGGAATTGTAAAAAAACTAAGCCACACAAACAGAAAATTAAACGGTGGAAGTTATACCTTTGAAATTGAAACCAAAGCATTTATTTTGAGTGGAAATAAATTGTGTAAAGAGGGGAGTGCGAAGGCGACCAGTGGATTATTCATGGTCCTTCGCAGCCAACCGTGGCCCAGCTCCTAAGAAAAAAATTTTTAAAACTTATAAAAACTCAAAAAAAAACCCTACTCCCACGTCCGCAAAAAAAAACTAATTTAAAAACTATTAAAAGGTGGAAAAAACAAAAAAAAAATCATTAACTAAAGTGCATACAAGTGCAAGTAGTGTGTTAAAAGTTGTGCTACTTGAGTCTACAGATAAATTTCGAAAAAAAATTGCCTTTTTTGTATACATACAAAAAAAACAATAACTGTGAAAAAATAAACATTTTTGGAAAAAAAAAATCCATACAAAACACATACAAGGCAATCAATAAAGTTTAGTGAACTACCACAAGCTGTGCCCCAAAGAAGCCCAACAACAACCGAAGGTTTTATTAAAGCGTCATCAGCAGCCATCCCCTAGCCAAACCGTCGGCCAGCATAAGGGCAACTTCATCAGTATCAGCGGCAACAACAACACCAGGCGCAAAAACATAAAGGAGCTCACTTACATACCTATACATACATAAATCAAGGAAAGTAGTAAGTAGGCAAATTTTTAATTTCCTTAAAAAATTTTAAATAACATAACTTTTATTTTCTTAACAGTTATATTGTATGCCAACGGGCATACATACGTGTGTACACATACATACATATATATATATATATAATTTAACAAAAGGCGTATTTTTTCTCGCCAAAAACGGTTTTACTAAAATTGCGGACATTTTCTTGCCGCCCAAAAATTCCACAACGGCAATTTGCCGCTATTAAAATTTTGGTAGAAAAATTCCGTTTTCCGGAAAGCGGTATAGCTCCACATACCGCCAAACTTATATATATATATGTATATATATATATGTACATATATGCAAAATTTTATACATAATCCAAATAAAATTCCGTTGCAGTTTTATATGCCTACTGTGTCCCACTGTGCAAGAACAAAATATTAGCACATAGTGTTGGCGCGGCCTAGCAGCAAATGATATTTAAAGTTTTTGTAAATC
>NW_023478152.1:0-2648 GCF_013731165.1 Rhagoletis pomonella | reverse complement strand
AGCTGGACCGATTTGAAAATACCTCTAAAAATGGAGTTTTTTATGAATCAAAAAAGTTTCTTAAAGATTTTTTTGAAAAAAATCCCCTCAAATGACAAAACGGTTTAAGCTAAAAAAATTTGCATAAAAATATTTTTAAACAAATTTTTAGAAATTTTCTACGAATGTATTTGTTTAAACTCATCCTATGACCGCTGTGGTGTAGTGGTTAGTAGTGCGCGCTACCAATCCGCAGGGCCTGGGTTCAAGCACTGGTCAAAGCGGAAAGGTTTTTTCTTAACAGAGTTCGTCCCTTGGCAGGAAATTGCAAACCTCCGAGTATATTTCTGCCGTGAAAAACAGCTTGAGTGTGCCTCATGGACGTGATGTCAGACAGACTAGAAAAATTGGTTTTAGGGATTCATAAAAGAGCGTGAAGTCCTCTACTACAGAATAAATTGTGAAGAGTATTTATCCAACTAAGGTCCAATATGGAAAAAAAGTCTGAATACCCCTACTAGGTTCTCCTTATTGTCGGATAACCAGATTTACCAATATCGTCCTTTTAAACCCTATTTCTTCAGATTTACATATGTCATAAATAAAAACCCTATACATTAGGACGGGTCAATTTATTTGGGAGATTCTTTCGCCAATGCGCGTATAGAACATATTTTCGGAAGAAGCCATGGGCCTATAATCTATTTGGAGTAGTACTGAGATCGTCAAATTCATCAATATCAGAACAAATTCCAGCTTTTTCAATAAAAAGTTATGCAGTTAAGGGTACTGAAAATAAGCATGCCAAGAAATAGCTAATATTTATGTATTAGAAAAATGTCCTAGACGTAAAAAAATCTCAACTGTTCTCTTATTGGTTGCTTTAATCAACTATGTATGTACATACATATGCAGATTAGACAGCTAACATATTTGCTGTAGGCCAAACACATACTGATTCACATCCGTATATATTGTGTTTAAGTATACATTTATACATACATGTGAAAACACGCGCCTATCACAAGTGGCACAAAAATGCGAGTAAATTAAATTTTATTGGTTTAATATGCGCAGTCAAGAGTGACGACGATGCTCGAAAGCTGTCGCGACACAAAACAAATACTTAGGCATCTGGTATTGTTCATTTACCACCACACACTGTGTATATACATACATGCATTTGTACGAGTATGCATACCCTGCAGGAGATTTCTCTAGCCGAAAAATAATTCAAGATGGGTCTCTTTTTCCACAACACTAGCTACCGTTCAATCTCCGAACAACGGCTTCCCCCTTCTATTTTATTATGGAGCATTCCAATGTAGATATATAGTTTAGAGATAAACTAAACAAAAAATCTCGTTCGTTGAAGATTGTTGTAGCTGAGCGTTGCCCGTTAGCCGATGTTGCACTGACTTACACAATAAAAAAATTAAGTACGCCTGGCCCACACCGGAGAAGTGAAACTTACGTTACATATCTATTTTCTCCCATAACCAATATGCATACATACATAGATATGTACATCTGCTTTTGCTTAAGGTTATATTTTTTGTCTTTTTTCTATCTAGATTAGATTAGCAAATTATATAAAAATTTCGATAGCAAAATCGACAATAATATTGGTAGCAAAATTGATTAGAAAATCGATAAAAATGTCAATAAAAAAATCGATAAAAATATCAATAACAAAATCGATAAATAATCGACAGCAAAATCGATCACAAAAATCGCTTAGAGTCTATAAATATATCGATAACAAAATCGATAAATTTTCGTTAACAAAATCGATAAATAATCCATATCAAAATCGATAAATAATTGATAACAAAATCAATAAATAATATAAATAAAAACATCGATAAAAATATCGATAACCAATTCAGCAACAATATGGATAACAAAACCAATAACGCTATCGGCAAAAAATATCGATGGGAAAATCGTTAATAATATCAATTACAAAATAGAAAAATCGATTATTATATCGATAAGTTCCGAAGATATCGATAGCAAAATTGGTAACAATATCGATTAAAATTTCGATAACAAAACCGATTAAAATATCGATTGCTATATCGATCCCCGAGAATACCGAAAATCTCTAAAATCCCAAAATAGTTCACACATCGAGTCTGTGGGTCTCCATCTATAATTACCTTTATTTTAATCTTTCTTCCTCTATCTTCATCTTTACTTTTAGCGGCAACCTCATTCTCATCTTTTTCTTTACCATCTCTGAACTAGTCAATTTATTTGATGGGGACACAAGGTATTACTTACATGTGTGGGTAAGATGAAGGCAGCGGTGCTAACTACTAAAAATGCAATGTCAGAACACTTTGTAAATATCCTTGGCTGGGTGAAAATATCTACATACATATGTATGTATACACAGTTAAGTATGTAATTGTTTATTGTACGCAAATATGTATGTACGTATCAGGGGCGCAACCAGGAATATATTTTAGGGGGGGTTTTATATTTCTAAAGATATATCACCGGAAAATACTGAAAATTTGCTTGATAATACGCTCTTTAAAATACATTTATGCAAGTTTTATGTACAGTATGTAATAAATAAATAAACGTTTTAAAATTCATAAACTGCACTTTATTTACATAAGATTAACAGAACTCAAACACTTTTAACCGACTTCAAAAAA
>NW_023478151.1:0-2648 GCF_013731165.1 Rhagoletis pomonella | reverse complement strand
CATTATCAACCCTGATCAGATTTTACCCCCGAAGAGTACTCAAAAAGGTTTATTACTGTATATACTGTGGTCCGTACAACTTCTAGATTAGGAAAACATATTTGGTCGCCTCCCGCCAGGCAATGGCAAACCTCTTCTGCAATCAAAAAGCTTCTAATCAAATCCATTTGGCGTACGGCTGCAGCGTAAAACTGTAGGTTTTTCATTTGTGGTACAAGATCAAGACGCACTATGTATTTTGTATTTTATGTACATTTAAAAAGGCAAGGTGCAGCTTATTCTTTGAAAAAATTGATTTACTTTATTCGGTAATCGCCCGAACGATAGATCAAAACCGAACGTTCGGCTCGGCTTCGGCCGATCCAATGTATTTTAATGAAGTGATGTTTTGAAAGGACAGTGATTTACTAAAATTTAGGACATTTTGCACAAAGGCATATTGTTGCCGCCACAAAGAAGCTGCACTTCTTCGGAAGAAGAGTCCTAGATTAAATGACAACGTGCTACTTAACATTACTGAAAAAATCGTCTTGAGAAGCGCGTAACCAGTGCATAACTTTTTACTTAATAATGGCTTTTCGTTAAGCACAACCAATCAAAGGCAAAAAAAAAGTATATGACCGAAGGCCACCGTGCCGATGGATGAATGGTCAGCGGGTAGTAAAATGTGGCTGGTCGCTAACGGTCCTTCTCCATGTATCTCGGCTCTGCGGAAGAGTGACGAACCCCTTCCGGACTACTCGTGGGGCCACAAATGCATAAAAATGACAAAGAAACAACACAAAAATAAACACAGCAAGAACAAAACCGAAAACCTGGGGAAGTCGTGACGCTATCAGAGGAAAAGTCCCCTGCAAAACCAGCAAACCCAACAGCGATTTGCTCTGGCCGGTAGTGCCAGCCATAGTACAACAGAAAACAAACCAACACGTAACAAGCACGCGGGCGGTACCAGCAGTATCCAGCCGCAAAAGCACAGAAACCCTCAAACGCGTCATGAGGCAACGGTATATGCTCTACAAAATCGAGAAAAATGCAGCAGCTGGATGTGTAGACGAGCGCGATGAGGAAGATAAGCTCAGATGTATTTATGGCCATAGTGGAAGAGTATGAGAAATTCCAAAATCCAGCGAAGCCCAAAAAAGAAATCGCTCTCAGAACGAGGGTGGCAACGGAGCTGAACGGTTGAAGCAGGGGGATGTAGCGGAGTCCGCAACGTCCACAAAGCACCGCTATTTCAGCGACGTTACAAGAGACCACCTTCAGACTTCGATTATCGACGAAGGTAGCAGAACGCCGCTAGCAGTGCAGCAAAAGTGGGTGGACTACGTCCTCGACAAAGGCAAAGATTAGCGCAGCATTCGAGGGCTTGAAGCTCAAGCACATACCAGCCAGGACATCCCTATTGGACCCCGTGCGTGCATTTGGTTACCTCCGGTAGCCGAACCTCCGAAAAGTGGCTGCGGTGTATAAAGCTGCATAATAAAAAAATACCAGCAATTGACGAGTGGGAGCTCATCAAATTTTAAGAGCCGAGAAAGCCCACAAATAAGCCAATTCTCCTCGCGATTTGCGCCGAATACTCGGAGGCCGTAGCAGAGGCCGACTATAAGATTCGGTTCGGCATAAGAAAAGCTAAGGTAAGAGTATTCCTTAGTGAAGTCCAGTAGAAGAGGATCCGGGTGTCGACGGTGCAGGCGAACTCCTCATGGGAGCTAAACTGAGCGATGAACCGCACCAGTAAGATAGCTCAAATAAATCTGCAACACGCGAAGTGCTAAAAGCCAGTTATTGTCTGCACCCTGGTTAGACAGACTTAGAGCAATTTCAACAATATTAGAGTGAACTCTCTGCCATGTACACATCCGCATTCACAAAACATTCGTATCATTTGATGCAAGCGCGAATGTCGAATGCAAATGTGTGAAAATGATGCGAATCATTCGCATAACGAATGGGAATGCAACTATTCGCAACATCTTTGGTTTCGGTAGGGGTAAAATTTGCGAAGCTGTAACGCATAGCCAAGCAGAAAATTTCGAAGGGCATTTGTACCTATTTTTATAACCGAGCGCACTTGTGCACTAGGGTATTATAACTTTGTTCACATAACGGTTGTTTGACAAATGTATACATAAATGATCAGAACGAAAAGAGAAATCGATTATGCGGTTACTGTCTGTCCGTCCGTCCGTCTGTCCGTCCGTATGTGCACACGATAACTCGAGTAAAAATTTAGATATCTTAACGAAACTTGGTACGGGCACTTCTTTCGGCCGTAGGACGGATGGTATTGAAAATGGGCAAATTGGACAACAACCACGCCTACCTCCCATATAATGGTAATTTTCAGAAATATGAAAACTGCAATATTTTAGTAACTAATGAAGATTATTCACTCAAAATTGATATTTACAATAATTTTTAGACGAAAACTAAGAATATTATAAATTTTTGGAAAATGGGCGTAGCCACTCCCACTTTTTGTTACACGTGTATATGTATTTTGGTAACCGCTGCACCAATTTCTTCCTAACTTGGCACAGTTGTTGGCCTTAGTACAGCATACCAAATGACCGAAAATTTTTAAAATCGGACAATAACCACGCCCACATTCCATATAACGGCCATTTAGAGAAATACAAGTC
>NW_023478150.1:0-2648 GCF_013731165.1 Rhagoletis pomonella | reverse complement strand
AAAACTCAGTTTAGAAAAAAGTGTTGGTTAGGGCCTTTGTGAATTAAGGTAACGATATATTCGTTTCAATCATTTCAAATGGGGCTCTTTGGGGAATTTAGTTTTGTTTACTTGTCGGGCAATATCTTTTTCATAGGGATATACACTGTATCCTTGGCTAAAAACTTCTGTGGTAAAACTCTCCTGTACGTCTCCCTTCTTTGCTATTTAAAGTCAAAGAGTAAGCTCCTTTAATAGGGATTTCCAGCAGAAATGGTCAACGTCTGGCTATAAAGAGAAAAGGCTATAGGTCTAACCTTTAATTAGGTATGAATTACGTAACTATCTGAGACCCTCATCATCCGTAATTCCAATAATTGAAATGCTTATAAAAACTTTGTGCTTTTTTTTTTTTTTTTTTAAATAACAATATTCTGATTCGGCTGGCTGCCACGACTTCGAAAACAAAATTTTGTTCAAAATTTTCATTCCTACAAAATAATAATTTATTTTCCATATCCACCTATTTAACTCGCTATAAGAACAAATTTTTCAAATCAGTGGCAGAAGAAAGTATTAAATATCAGTTACAAAAACTGAATACAAAAACGCTGATGACGTTACAAAATGAGTGCATCACAAATTCACTGCGTTGATTTTTAATATTTTTTATGCTGATGGCTTTTTGCACTTTTTTCTTATGGAAGAAAATGCGCAAAACCGTTTTCAAAAAAAAATTAAAAAATTAGCGCCAGTTTTGCAATCGCTTAAATCTTGCATTTATTATACTAAAATTTAATGGGCTACAAGACTGCATACTCAAAAAAATTCTAAAAAAATTTAAAAAATTTGTAAATTTTTAGTGTACTCATTTTACTCAACTTCGGTGTAAAAACAAATTCATAACTCAAATTATTGTAGATTGCACCCCATAATATTATACCTTATTATTGCGCAATACTCAGAGCCACCATCGAGATGTTTTGAATTTTTTTTAGATGGTATATTTTTAAAAACTATTTTTTTTTATCAAAAAATCTGTATGTAAAAAATTTGTCAAGAAAACAAAATTTTAAAAGTATTTCTTTTCATAGGGAATTTTGATGTGTGTTTGTGTAATTTGTTCCAAATTTTTTCCTTATCCCGTACTCGATAAATTTGGAAAACTACTAAATCGATTTATTTTTGTTTTTGTGCTGTAAAGTTTTCAAAAATCTGTTAATCAAGCTCAAATTTCGTATTTATTTATTATTTATGTTTATGCATCAACCATAAAAAATTTAAACAAATCAAACACATGAAGTGTGGACCCGTCCGTTTTGGTATGAAACGCCCCATATACAAAAGTTTATGAAAATCGAACGTGCCGTTCGCGAGATTGCTTGTTCCTAGAAAAGGCACTTCTCTTTATAATGTAATGCATATAGATAAAGGAAATGGTACCTATCGACGATTTAACATTTATTGGCAAATTGGCCTGAATTTCGGGAAAATTTGGCACAATTTTAAATTTTGATTTTGCATCACTACTGTAAATTGGTAATGCATACACAATCCTCTCCTTTCTATGACATAGGTACATACCAGGGATGTTGAGAATATTTGCATCATTTACACATTCGCATTCGATATTCGCATTCGCATCCAATGATACGAATGTTTTGCGAATGCGAATGTGTACATGAGCTCTAACAGCCTGATTCTGTACACTTGATTAATAAAAAATTTTGTAATTTGTCAATTTTTTATTATTTATTATTTATAAAGAATTGGAATTCTAGCACAAAATCTAAAGCTCTTTTCTTGAAAATTATCAAGAATGAAAATGATATTGACAAGCGTTTATAAATTGAAATTTCATACGAAAATTATAAATTTTGTATATTAAAAAATTTGATTCTATCATTTAAATACTGAATGTGCCAGCATTTGAACCTGGGACACACAGAATTTATAGCCGACATCTCTACCTACTCGGCTACGGCAGTCAAGAGATTTATTGCTTTTAAATTCATATTTTTCATATGTGACAATGAAATCAATTCCACTCATATTGAAATCGGTTCCTCTCTTGTGGAAATCGTAGAGCTTTTTATTTTATAAATATTGGCACAGAATGCGATGGGAGCTTTTACTTGATAAAATGTCTTTACAAATAATTTATCAAGAAAACACGGAATTGGGCGGTAAGTCTGTCTAGCCAGGGTGGGGACAATAACCGGCTTTTAGCTTCAAGCGCTAAACGGTTAAATAGTATATCAAACAACATTGATGGGCCTTCAACAAGTACTGCTAAAGGTCTTATAAGCAACTTAGAAATAATTTTAGATTCCTCCAGCGAAAGAGAAGCCTCGGATGTAGAATCTGGAAACATTAAAAAATATGAAATTAAAGCTTAATTGAAGGCTTATCTTAAAGAAAAACGAGCTCATTTCGGTGAAATAAATCTCGATTGGTGTAAAACTAAACTAAAATACGACAAATTGACATATCTGGACTGCAAATATTTGAGCGCTCCAGCCGCCAGTGTCCTAAGTGAGCAATTTTTCAGTGCAGCCGGCCTTATATACGAGCCTCTAAGAAATCGCCTCATGGGAGAAAAGGCAGCAAAATTACTTTTTTTTTTTTTTAATATTATGCCCCTTTTGAACTTTGACTACTACATTACA
>NW_023478149.1:0-2648 GCF_013731165.1 Rhagoletis pomonella | reverse complement strand
TTGCTAGATGCGTTTAATTGTTTTGTCCCTCGCCGTGAGTGTAAGAGCAAATTGTCTTGTCCTTGGTTCAATGTTAAGGTGGAGTCAGCTATTAAAAGGAAAAATAGATTACACTCTGTTTGGAAAAGATATCCCTCCCAATCTAACTGGGAAGCCTTTAAGAGTGCACGTAATAATTCCACGAAGATTATCAGGAAGGAAAAGCTGAAATACTTCGCTTCGAAACTAGATCCTGCACTTCCTCCCTCAGTTTTGTGGCGTAATATTAAAAATTTACGTATTCATACTCGCAACGCCTCTGAATGTAAATTAAACGTTGATGTGCTAAATAACGCTTTCCTTAAATCCCCATTGTTAGGTGCTACTCCTACTCCTCTTTTGCCCATGACGACTTCCAGGTATATAGGCACAGAATTTGAATTTGTAGCAGTTAGTGAGTACGACGTAATAAAATGTGTGCTAGATATCAAGTCGGAAGCGGCGGGAGAGGACGGTCTCCCAATAAAGTTCATTAAGATTGCCCTACCTTACGTTGTGGGCACTCTTACGCACATTATCAACCATAGCATTACGACGTCTTGTTTTCCGAATGAGTGGAAGATTGCATCTGTAAGGCCGGTGGCGAAAAAATCATCCGCTAGTGCACCAAATGATTTCCGGCCTATTAGTATTTTACCTTCACTTTCAAAGGTTTTTGAAGCGTTGTTGGCAGAACAAATAAATGAGCATGTTCATAAACACAGTCTAATTTCCAATTTACAATCTGGATTTAGGAAAGGACATAGCTGCTCAACGGCAATGCTTAAAATCATTGATGATATACGCTTGTCATATGACAAAAATCAACTAACACTACTTTGCCTACTTGACTTCTCAAAAGCATTTGACTCTGTTAATCACGACATATTGTGTACTAAACTTAAAGAGTATTTCGGATTTGGAAAGGATTCCTTGAAGCTTATGGGGAGCTACCTATCTGGCAGATCCCAGTGTGTACGAATCGGTACAAACATCTCTAAACTTGAGCCGGTTTCCTCGGGGGTTCCTCAAGGTTCAGTCCTTGGTCCTCTTCTATTCAGTTTGTTCATAAACGATGTTTTTCTTACATGTAAATTTGCAAATATTCATGCGTATGCGGATGATATTCAGATATATCTATCTAATAACTTTGGAAATATTGATGTATTAGTAAGCCAACTTAATTGTGACCTGGATGCCATTGAGCAATGGTCTAAGGATAATAATCTTCTCCTGAACTCTAGTAAGTCATATGTATTACCAATTGCAAAGAAGAAGCTTAATACTACTGCCATACCTCATTTAGTTATTGGTAATAAACCATTACAATTTGTAAGTAAAATCACTAATTTGGGCTTTATAATTAACTCGTCTTTGAACTGCACTGATCATATAAACTCGGTAGTTAGTAAAGTTTATGGTACTCTCAGAAGTCTACACCAAAGTGCAATATTTACGCCCATTACTACTAGGCGTAGGCTTGCACTACAATTGATAATACCAATAATGACCTATTCTGAGCTGGTTTACAATAAATTGGACTCTGTTTCAGCTCATAAGTTATCTGTGCTATCCAATCATGTCACTCGGTACGTTTACGGCCTAAGAAAATTTGACCACATTTCGAAGTGGAGAACGAGTTTGCTGGGATGTGAAATACATGATTACCAAACGGCCCGGAGCTGTATATTTCTTTACCGCCTAATCATTACCAAGTCGCCTTCTTATCTTTATGACAAGCTGATATTCCCAAAATCTGAGCGCACCAGGGATCTTATTGTACCCGATTTCAATTTCGCAACATCGACTAGACTGTTTTTCATAAATACTATTAGAAGTTGGAATTCCATTCCGACTGCACTAAGAGGCAAGTTAAATAAAAGCAACTATAAAACTCTCATATATTCGCACTTCTCTAAAAACCCAAGCAGGCCATCAGAATTTAAATTAGTTTAGTTTAGAATTAAGAATTATGTATTATGTATTATTTATTATTTACCTATTTATTTATTTATTTTGTTTTGTCCTGTGTAATCACCAATATTTCCTATGCCCTAATTATGCGTACCAAATTTTGTTGTACTAAAAAAGAACACAATTCTTACTGTACTAATGTAACTCTTTGTTGATAAATAAATTCAAATTCAAATTCAAATTGCGCTCAAATCAAATGCAAATGTGGATAACGTCCCCAATAAATTAAAAAAATATGTTTGGTATTGCCATAATGCAACTCTGCTGCGAGGTTGCAAAATGTAGACGCGTAAAAACATACCTTTGAGTGTGACAAAATGTAGACGGCGTCGTTTTCCAATTTAGTATGGGAATCAACAACACCACAGATTTTACGGTTAGAAAACGTCTTAAAATGTAGACGTCTACATTTTGAGACACTATTTGGAACGAACCGTAAACAGCCCAATCGATGTTGAATTTGCGTAACTAGCTACCCTGCAAGAACAGTGACTATCATTTGACAAATCATTTGACTGGCAAGGCTGATAGAGATTTCTGTCACTGGCTACCTACAAGTTTCTATCACATTCTAAAGGGCAGTGTGAAAAATCTGATGTAAACATTTGTGTACATATGATCTTCCGTCTTCCTCCAACTTATGGCCTTATATATTG
>NW_023478148.1:1382-2648 GCF_013731165.1 Rhagoletis pomonella | reverse complement strand
CCATGATGACAATTTTGGTACTAAAAACTGAAAGAAAACATGGCTTACCTCGCAAGGTGCTTACCTATTTTCCCAGTGGGAAATTAAGATTATTTTTATGTGTGAGTCAAATTATAAAGAAGTATAGTATCTAATATGGATTTATTATCTAATTTACACTGTATTTTAAGTACTGAAATTGCAAAACCGAAACCAAAAAACAAAATGAATTGAAAAGTTTGCAAAGATTAAAGCACATGCGACAGCAACAAATGTACCTAAGCCTGCTGGTTACATATAAATATAAGTTGATCTCATTAAACTTTTAAAATGAAAGTATACTAAATTTAAGTTTGATTATATGTACATATTTTTGTGCATGTATTATAGACTTTTCAAAATTGTAGTAATACGTTCCAAAATTTTTCGTAATATATGTTATAGAGCTTTAGTAACAAAATGACGAATAATATTTAAAATCGAAGTGAATTTGAATTGGGCGAATTTTATAAAGAAGCATTGGGTATCAGCTTTGTATACATTTATATGTTGGGGAACACATGCGTAGACATATAGTATGTATGTATATGCACTTATATGTTATGAACTTAGTGCCTATGTAGCTATGTAATTAAATGATTCTTTTGTACTTGTTGAAATGTCATAAAATTAGTTTTACTACATTTTATACTTGTAATAATACTGACTTACCACATTTCTTAATCGAGATTTGTTGTAACATTTGTGAAAACGCTAATACATATTGAAGTATTTTAAATGCATAATAAAATATAATTTTTCATTTAACTCTCTCTGTGTAATCGTGTAGTTAAAACGAAATAATAAAATTAAACTAGAATAGGAGGTTCCCCACTTGAAAATCATTCAAATATTTAATTTAGTTGTAAAATTCGTATATAGGCGCGTAAATTCCGACCAAGGGGATATCCAGCGTTGCTGGCGCCGGAAATGACATACATTAACATATTGCTCCCTCAAGTAGGCTACAAAAATATTCGCTGTATGTTTTTTGTTTATCACTGCGTTATTTTATTTTACTCCGTTTACTCCTATTTAACGTAAGCGAAATTTTTTCTAAATTTAGCCGCCATCGATTCGCCGATGGCGAGTGGCGGAAAGAAAGAAATGAATGAGGTACAACCAAACTCGCCAACGTCCATCGCTGCTAACTAACTTTGTTGTTCCTTTCACAGGAATTTTACAGAATTTTTCGTCAAGTGGGCGGAACTCAAATATAGCGAGCAGAGAAGTGGCGAATCGAAGCGG
>NW_023478148.1:0-1372 GCF_013731165.1 Rhagoletis pomonella | reverse complement strand
CAATGGCTCGCCAGTAGCAGGAGAGTACATTCAATGAGATCTTTCCATACTCCCGTGACTCCTGTAGTATGTAGATAAATATTTTTTAATAGTGTGTGAAGTATGAAGACCAAAACATTACCTCCAGCATAATACTGTCAACGCTCTTTTTATCAGGTGAGTTTTGTTCATCCAAATCGATGGAAGATCTGCGAGTGTAGTCGTATATATCATCAATGGTTTCTTCATCTAAATCCAAATGGATATCAACACTTTCGGACATATATTGGCTTTGTGTCACCTTGCCATCCTCGATATGGAGTATCTAAATTTGTGGAAATTTCCAGTATATTCATACAAAACGCTCTGGAAAACAGATTTAAATTTCACCTGATGTGCGTGATAGAATAACGATACATTGCGTGTCACCACAATGCGTGTCTTCTCCTTCAACAGACCAAGTATACAGTATTCTGATAATGTGACGTGCTACGTGCGCATCCAATGAAGCCAGTATGTCATCCAGCAAATAAACTGCATGGAATACAAACGAGAGTATATAAACTTAATTTTAATACATATTAAAAGTATCAAATATTTGCTCAAGATCCCTTTAAATTAAGTGGATTCAACTATACTTAATTATACACACTTTTCTTATTCTGATAGACCGCTCGTGCCAAAGCTACACGCGCTCTTTGTCCCCCAGATAGCGTACGTCCGTTTTCGCCTATGCCAATTAAATCACCGCCCAATAATTCCAAGTCTTCATTCAACGCACAAGCGTACAAAATTGCTTTGTACCATTGCTCATCGAATACATTACCCCAAATAATTTTATCGCGTATAGTGCCGCGTTGCAGCCAAGGCGTTTGGGGCACATAACCGAAACCTGTATACCAAAAATGTAAATAAATTGTGCGAAAGTTCGGTCGATGTTATAAAATACCTGAAGTTAGCTCATGCACACAAACGCTGCCGGATGTGCAGTTAACGCTAGCCACGATAGCATCAATAAATGCACTTTTACCTCCACCGACAGGACCTTCTAGACATATCACATCACCCTGTGAAATAATTTATTTGAAAAAGTATGTAGCCAAAGCAGTTTCTAGTGTGGCAGGTGCTATTTCCATACCTTTTTCACAGTTAAATTAACGTTTTCCAAACGAAAGATGCGTTGCAGATGTTCATCAGCGCCATTTTTCACGCCGTTTTCATGCTCAAAAGTCGCCGACTTCATCTCCAGTACAATTGGTTTTTCATCCAATTTCGTCGAGGTACCATACCCGGTAGATTTTATGATCGGATTGTAGTATGAAGAGAAATCAAGATTGGGTAGCTAAATGAAGTTAAGATTAGCAACTGATAAATAGTATAATAAATAATAATA
>NW_023478147.1:0-2648 GCF_013731165.1 Rhagoletis pomonella | reverse complement strand
AAAAATAAGTGTTGCCATACACAAAAATTTGCTGGAAAATACAGTATTGCCATACGATACGGTAGATGTTGCAGTTATACACAAAACATGTTTATTCCAGAAGAAAACGCGCTGAGTATATGTACTGCTAACGCAAAATTTTCGATATAAAGATATTTAATATCCGCGCGAATATAAAAGTTATTAAAGTGAGTATTTGTATTA
Organism: Rhagoletis pomonella; assembly: GCF_013731165.1. Taxonomy (NCBI): domain Eukaryota; kingdom Metazoa; phylum Arthropoda; class Insecta; order Diptera; family Tephritidae; genus Rhagoletis; species Rhagoletis pomonella. The sequence goes on along the minus strand of NW_023478147.1, from coordinate 2,444 downwards.
CAAAAACATTATTACTTATTTGTGTGTCGTTAGAAAATGACTAAGCAAAGAAATTTGTGAAAATCTAAAGTGGGTCAATTAATTTTTATAATTATAGAAATGTATATCTCCTGGAGCCGAGCGTTAACGGAAGAATTAATAAATCTTCTCCAGGCCCGAGAGTGTCTTTGGAACACAAAGCATTGCCATTATAGTGACAGGGATAAGCGAAATGCGGCAATAAATGGAATTCACGACGTTTTGGTGACGAAAGATCCCCTTGTGACCCCAAAAAACATTAGGGAAAAAATTCAAGGACTGCGCTCACAATTTCGGAGAGAAGTGAGGGCAATTGAAGCCAGTAAACGGAGTGGATGCGGCGCAGCAGATGTGAAAACACCCAAAATGTGGTGTTACGAGCTGCTCCAGTTTCTACGTCCAAACGTAGAAATAAGGGTGACGCAGGATAGTTTAAATGATGAAAACAGGCCACAAACGGTAAGATTTTGTGACATAAAGTTTTCTAAGAGTAATTTGTAATTTTTCCAATAAAGATACGATACGGACAATAATATAAACACGGATAACGCCTCGTTGAGGGACGAACCGTCGGTAAGTTATATTTTCACGATTCGTAGCCAAAATGCTGAAAAACGTTGAATTCATTAAAATAAATTACAAAGGCTCAACCATATTTATTTAAAAATTCAGGCATTATATTTAATTTGCATAACTTTTATTGTTGTTCTAACCACTCCAGCTTTCCTTCATTATTAAAATATTCAAGAAAAGAATTTCTTATTGCTTCAGGTGAGAGATTTCTTTCATATGATATTGCATTAGAATGCATTGTATCCATAAATGGTTCACTCAAAGAACTTATCCTATTACTTAAAATAAAGTTGTGAAGTACACAAAACGCCTGTATAATGGTCTCAATAGTTCTTACGTTTTGTAAGTTGATTGGTTTCTTCAGTATAAGGAATCTTTGAGAGAGTATGCCGAAAGCTCTTTCACTTGTTTGATGTGCCCTGGACAATCTTTTATTGAAAATAATTTTTTCACGCACACTTGTGAGGTGTGAGTAAGGTTTCATCACGTGTCTTTGTAGTGCAAAAGCATTATCGGCAACCACGACATAAGGCAATAATCTTTGGTTCCCTATAACTTTGTCTGGTGGAAAGTATGTATCCCCATTATTCAACACTCGCTGTAAAGACGAATGGCTTAGGATAGCTCCATCATGAGTTCTACCATTTGCGCCCACGTTTATATAAATAAATTTGCAATTTGCATCCACCAGTGCTAGCAGTACAATGCTATCAGTTCCTTTGTAATTGTGATAGTAAGAGCCATCTGATTGAGAAGCGTAGAAGCTTACATGCTTTCCATCTAAAGCTCCTAAACAAAGAGGAAACTGCCATTTCCGCTCAAACTGATCCGCAATTGATTTCCATTCATTTGGAGACTCCGGGAACTAAAAATAATAACAATTATTTTAGTTTCAGGTTTCATCATCTTGCAGAAAACGAAGTAAGGCTCATTTTCAACAAAAGGTACAACAGGGATTAAAAGAGTTGACAAATATAATGGTGACAAACACAAAAAGGAAATATGAGTGGTTTGGCGAGGAGGTGGTCAGCATACTGGATGGTATGAAAAGTGAGGACGTTGCTCTGGAAACCATTGATGCCATCCATTCCCTGCTATCTTCCGCCAGAAAAAAAGACAAGGAAGTAACAAACTCCGCGACAACTCGGGATATTTTAAGTTTAGCTTTAGATGGTGTTTTAGATGATAGCGATTTGGAATAGATTTTAAGTTAATGTAAGTTTTTAATGAATTTTACGGTTGTGGTAGGTGATAAGTTTTAATGAATTTTTTTATTTTTACTTAATATCGTCACCTGACGGGAAGAGCGACCTATGTCGGCAGCCAATTCGAAAACGGCCTATCTCAGAAATTATTCAAGAACGCCCCACTTCAGAATTTGACTGAAGAACGCCCTATTTCAGAATTTTATTGAAAAACACCCTATCTCAGAATTCGGCTCAAAAACGCCCTATCTCAGCTGGAAATACATTGAAAATGTACTGAGATAGGGTGTTTTTGAATCGCCAGCTGAGATAGGGTTTTTTTTTTAAATAAAATTCTGAAATAAGGCGTTCTTCAATCAAATTCTGAAGTAGGGCGTTCTTCAAAAGTTTTCTGAGATAGGGCGTTTTCGAATTGCCTGCCGAGATAGGTCGATCTTCCACTTAGGTGACGATATATTTATGTATATAAAATGTGATTTAGTGTTTAAAACGAAAAAATTTATTTAAGTTAATATTGAATTGGTTTTTTTAAATTTCAGTACCTGTTGTATTTTTACGTTTTAATAAATATTTATTGAATTGACTTTAATATTTAATTTACTTTATTTCATTAAAACATATAAGGTAAAGATGGTTAAAAGGTCTATG
>NW_023478146.1:0-2649 GCF_013731165.1 Rhagoletis pomonella | reverse complement strand
ATTTTTGCATTAAGAATCTAAATGCTAAAAGCACCCCTGTGATCTTCCAAAATTTCCACACTTCGAACATGGTTTAATGAGAAAATGTGGCAACATTGCTTTTTCGCGTATGCAGTTGCTAGCTGTGTTTCAGTGATCGCCGATCGAGGTTTCATTTATTATTTTACATTATTTGGAAAAAAAGAAAAGTTGCACGAATTCAACATCGATATGAAACTGAGAGATATCCGGCTCAATTAGTGAGCGGGTATTTTTCTATTTAATTGAGGATATTTCAATTGACAGCACCGACAAATGAAAATATATACAAACAAATTTTCGGGTATGGTTAAAACAATTCAAGCTTTTGTATTGAACTTTTTGTTTAAAATTTATTTTTCCCTTTTCAGTAGGGTTTTTTGCACATTATCTTCTCTGTGCGAATTGATCGTGATAGATACGGATCTGAATAAGCGACAGGAATGTCGTAAATGTACATTTGCTAAATGCGATAGCATGAACGCTCTTCGAAAAAATATGTTCGAAAGTGCTAAATGTCGCATTTTAAATGCAGTTAAAACGCTGCATTAGCTAACATTAGTGGTACGCTACACTACAATGGGTATTCATTGAAACGCGTGAATGCCTTGCAGTGTTGCCACTTTGTGAGTAATTCCTCAAAACGTGAGGATTTTTATATTGAAGAATTTTTGAGGAATTTTCTCTCGATATATTTGCAGATAACAAATGCAACCATGTTTTACACAAGAGAGTTGTTAAATCGCTCTGCAAATTTTTGAAGAAAAAGCTTTATGAAGTTTTATAAAGAGCGAAATACATCACACAAACGGCTTGTCAAACATTCTTCAAACCTACTTTTCCCATTTCGCCACACACCATGCAAACATGACTCGTTCAAGCAAAGAATTTTAGTTTTCTGCCGGTTCACAATATATAAAAGGGTTGGTTTTCTTCGATTTTTCTCTCTCACGTCCTCATTCCGTTGCGAATGAGGCGATTTTATCATACACAACGTAAGCGGTTTGACCAAACGTCAACATGGCGGCCAAAAAAATCAAAAAATTTTGATTTTTGTTCAAATTTTCCTCAAACGGCTTGTCAAACCTTCAAACACCCCCATACACAACATAAATAGCTTTAAGGAAATGATACTTCGCCTGGTTTGTCAAGCCGCTTGTGTGGTGTTTTTCGCTCTTAAGCACATCTGCATTTGCTGCTAAATATTCAAAATGTTATCGATAATTTTTTTCATTCCATCGTTATATTTTCAACGTATTTTAACTTGCAAAATCTCTGTAACGAATGGAGAGAACACGCATTGTTCGATCATAGGGATATTCATATTGATTCCTCATTAGGTCCAGAAAATTTTAGGAAAATTTTCTGAATTAAGAGATTCTTCAGGTGCATATAAGTTTCCCAATTTAAAAAAATTTTATCTGCATTACTAATACAGCCTTTTTCTAATTCTTCAGTAGAACGTATGTATATTTAGTAGTTTAAAAATGGGTACGACTGACTTGAGGACCGGATTGAGCACTGATATAGTTGCAGCAATATTATATACAAACCAAGGCATAAACAAGTAAGAAAGTCTAACTTCGGGCGGAGCCTAACATTAAATACCCGGCGCCAGTATTAAATTCACTTTTTCGAAAGCTACCGCTACATGGTAAGCCGGGGTGTATCAATTTTGAGTAAATTAGCGTCCTTAAATTTCGAAATATTGAAGTTTCAAGCATTTCTGAAATTTACCGTTATGAAAATCGGCCTCAATTTCAGTCCGATTTCAATAATTTTCAATCGTTTGCTTTTATTTGACAAGCACAATAACCATACCGAGTTTGGTACAAATTGGTAGAACGGTTACCGAGATACATATACGTGATCTTAAGTGGGCGGTGCCACTCCCATTTTCCAAAGTTTTATCATAAACGAAGTTCTTGGTAAAGAATTGTTGCAAGCATCTATTTTGAATAAATTAGCTTTAATATTTACTGATTTATCGAAGATTTCGTATTTCACATAAATAGCTCTGCGGCTACAGAACGCAAATTTTTTAACGTTTTCTTTGATAAAAACTAAGCTAAGAAATAAACTTAAGATTGACGTAATGTTATGCAAGGAACTTATAAACAAAAATGACCCGCACTATGTACCTGCATTTATTTATTTCTTGTTTGTTTTAAAATATACAAAGTATATATATGTATGCATGTAAATGTTTGTATTCAAAACATTTAATCTTAAATAAATGAACTGTATGCTTTCAGAATGCTCTTCTCTAATTGAAATTTATTTGGTAGGTTGTAAACGATTTTGGTCGGATTTGAGAAGTAGGTAGGAGAAAAAAAATTTTAGTTACAACGCTGCTGCAAAGGTAGGGTTTTGATATTGACGTTTATTCATTTAATCGCATACAACTAGTACAAATATACACGCCACTATGGTGCGTACGGTAGAACGATTAAAAGCGGAACGGAATGACGAGCACGACCACAATGAGAAAGAAGTTAAAGCTACAGCGAAAGCTCAAGTCTCCAAGAAAAGCTTATGGGCTGTTTTTGCTTACGCTTAGCTCTAAATGCTACTCTAAATGTACATTTATCAATACAAAATTCGTCACCTAAATGCAACTAAATGCAACTC
>NW_023478145.1:0-2649 GCF_013731165.1 Rhagoletis pomonella | reverse complement strand
CCACTGAGCTGAATTGAGCTGGAGCACTGAATAGAGTGCAAAACTATTTAATCAAACAAATATTATTCTTTAAAATATTATTTATTGGCGCTAAATGTTGCTGAATAACATTTTTTTAATACTTATATTTAAAAAAAAAATGCTGAATTAACTATCTTCGTGTTAGCTCCTTAAAAGAATTAGACCAGGCGTTTTTATTCAAATATATATATCTGCTATAGCTAGAAAATTGCGCAAATGAAAAATATTTTGCGCAAAATTAGATACACGTCAGTGGCAGATAATTTCACAATTTTCTCAAAAAGCTCGATTAATTCTAAAAATATAACCGCAATCCAAAGCAATTAGGTTCAGTTTCAGTTTAAGCAAATACCAAAACTCATGCGCTGAATTGCACAACTGCCAGCTGAATTGCGCTGAAAAGAGCAGCAAAGCAATCGCCCTCGTTTTGTTTTCATTTAATTGCCTATTTAAAACTTATAAAGTCTGTATTTATTGGAGACTTTAACAAATTTGAAATACAAAGCATTCACTCAACCTGAAATATGCACTCACATGGAACAATTAAAATTTAAGACAATACACATTAAAAGACAAGTACGCAATTTGAATGGGTTTGATATTCAAACGCCTGCGTATTTAGTTTGATTAGTTTGATTGGTAAATTTCTGTCGAAGTCCTTGTATGTGTTTTTGTTTTCATTGGTTGATCTTAAAGTTAGGTACGCTAGATATATGTATCTACATATGTGTACAATTTAGAGATGACCACATCGAAATTTCATTAGGCAAATGAACCAAAGTACAACCACAGTCAAGCAATTTGAGAAAAACAGATGCAGAGTGTCATTCGAGCGGAAGTAATGAAAAGTGAGCGAGAAAGAAATTGATTTTCCAACAGAAACAGACGAGTGAGTGGAGCATAGAGTTGGGGAGAATAAGTATTGACCATGATGCATCGTCACGCAAATGCGTGGCTGTCTGCAGTGGTAAACATTTTGTGGTTGCCGAATATCGTACGACCATGTGGTTTTGAGTGCATAGAGAGTGCTTTGAAGCAGGAGAGTGAGTGAGATTGTTATTACTGTAGAGGAAAAGTAATTAAATAACTAGCTACAATTTGGGTTTAAGAAAGGCTTGATTGATTTACGGTACTAAAACTGAAATATGACTGCGTGATTTCGAGTGTACTAAGTAAGTTTACCCCGCACGAGAAAGTAGTTTGATTTAGCGTGAAGAAAAGTTAAAAAACATATATCCAGAAATTCTATAATTTGAATCCACCTACCAATAGGGATGTTCTGATATAAGTAAATACGAGTATGTACTCGATACTTGTGTTTCAATACCAACTACTTTTTTTACTTGAATCGTTTCATCGATACCTACCTAGTATCGAAATAAAAGTACTTGTATCGAATCGATTTGAGGAAGTGCCATATCTTTCGGTCATATATTTTCTATGGAAAATAATTGCTTCGCTTTTATGAAAAAAAATTGATCTAAGCAATGGCACCGCCAAAATCTAAAGAGGGGATATATTTTTACAAAGTTCAAGCAATGCCTTGTAGCCGTAACGTTTTGTGGGAACCTTTCAAAGGTTTAATTTTTTGTCTAAGTAATCGTATTACTTCTAATGTTACTAATGATCAAATAAATATATCGATACCTCAACTGAAAATATATTGGCTGCGTTTCTTTATACATTCCGGATAATCCCATTTCACAGCCGGAATAAACAGAATGCCTTTGAAATATACGTTAACATATCATCAGGAACGTTCTAAAGAATAAGTAAACAAAAAAGTTTATTCCAAACGTTCTGAATGAATAAAGAAATGCAGCCATTGAAAATATTTGAAACAGGGCGCTTTGAATCGGCAGCTGAGGTACCGAGTTCTGAAAGAGGGTGGTCTTGAAAAGCTTTCTGATATAAGGCGTTTTTCAATTAAATTCTGGAATAGGGTGCTTTTGAAAAGTTTTCTCAGATAGGGCGCTTTCAATCTGGCTGCCGAGATAGGTCGATCTACCACTCAGGTGTCACAAAAGGTATGTCACAGATAACGCCTGAAAATTACTTTCGCTTTGTTGAATATAAAAGTATGAAAAGTTATCGATATAAGTAGGTATCGATACATTCGGTTCACTCATATAAGTAGTATCGAAATAGGGATTTGAGTAAACTCATTTGAGTAGGTATCGATACTTTGATGGTATCGGAACGTCCCTACCTACCAAAGAGCTTACTAGCTGACATGTGGCGAAGAGAAGTACTACACCCGGCAATTGTATTCTTTAACTGAACCAAATAGTAGTGCGGCAGAAATATGCAACATCAGATAGCTAAATAGCATGTTCGATTGCCTTTTAAATCGCTATGCACTTCTCAGATGATGTATAAAATAATATTCTTAAGACTTTGATTATGTATATAGTCGTTTCTCTTCTGTGCCAACTGATGCCAATTGGATGTGCCAAGTCTTTCTCTACCTGATGTTTCCAAAGCTGAGGAGGTCTTCCTCTTCTTCAGTTACCAGCATCGGAACTGGAGCGTTTCTGTCTATATGACTAAAATACTGGAATTATTGCAAGAAAGAAAAATACTGAAAAGAGTATAAATTCTGAGTGCTCATTATGGTTTTGTCATCCC